>NC_138369.1:90898736-90943133 GCF_054177405.1 Leptonychotes weddellii | reverse complement strand
ATTAAATTTGTAGTAGTACACTGCAATACAAAATGCAATCTAAACATAGTCATACTTTTATTATAATTCTATCTGTATTACTTGTAACATACTCCTATTACAGTTATCAAAGATGAAGGTGACATGATAAATTTCTTCTTGCTTTGTTGCTGAGTCCAAAGCTGGTTTAAGTCTCATTTTTTTGATTATCTGGAAATCTACTACGTTCTTCTTCCAAATTTTCTGGGACTTGATGTAAACTTTCCATTGTGGATTTTCTAGATTCTCCAATAGTCGGATCACATACAATGCTGCCTCTATTCTCCTTCCATGACAGCAGGTAGTCAAGGCTGGTGAGATCTTCAGACTCGATGTAATTGTTAACGGTCAGCATTATCTGATGAGCTTTTGCTATTCCATAATGAACTTTTGTTTCATCCATTTCACGCAAGTTTGTTAGCTCTGCTGTTGTGTCAAAAGCCTGCTGAAAGTATTGTGAAGCTTTGTTGTAGTATCCTTTTTCATTGTAGATATCCCCAAGCATTGTACTTGCTCTCACAACATCTAGTCTTTGAAAATTGTTTCTTGCAATTTTCACAACCTTTTTCAAGTATTTAATTGCTTCTGTCATCTCTCCTTGGCTCTGCAGGACCTTGGCTATTGCTTCATAGGCTCTCCCCAGGCTGAGATCATCATCCAGGTCTGTGGAGATTTTACTGTAAGTGTTAAGGACTGTTAATGCTGTTTCATACTCTCCAGCAGCTAGGTGTGCTAAGCCCAAGTAATAGGAAGCTTCTCCTTCCATCTTTTTGTCACTTCCTTCTTTGGCTATTTCAGAAGCTTTTATTAGAATTCTGATGGCCTGTTTGTATTCTTTATTTTCTAGCATTTTGTCTGAGAGTAATCTGTAAGTCCTCAGGAGACTCTCACAGGCCAACAAGTTGAGAAAGCGGCCTGTCTCATCCTTCCATACCCGCCCTTGCGTCAATTGATGGAATGCTTCATAATGCTCAGCAGCTTCCAGAAGCTGACCATCTTCCTCGAAGAGAAGTCCCATGTGCACATGCGCCTCGGCTTCTTTCTTCCCACCGTCAATTTTGATCAGTTGAGCAATCTTAAAACATCGTTCGTAGAAGTAGTTCCTTACCCATTTGTCTTCAGAATTATTGAAGTAACAGGCCAGTGCATACAAGTTATTATAGACACCTTCGAAGTATTCTTTCCTTTCAGCTGCCTCAGCCCTGGTCAGGTAGTGGTAGAAGTGATCCAGCTTATCAGGCTGTTCTTCCAGAGGTCTCTGCAACCACAAAAGGGACCTAACCCTCGCGGTCTCCCGCAGGGCATCCCACTTCTCCATCAGGGCGAAGAGCTCGCTAAAGGACTTGTGATAACCATCTCGCAGCATGTCCACACAAATGTTCTTCTTGTATGAGTTCCGGTAAGCAGCAACCTCCTCTTTTGACAATCCTTTGAAATTTACCTCCAGGTAATGATCTATGTCATCTTTTTCTTTGATCAACTGAGACCTTGGAATTGTGCCAGGGGAACATGGCAGCTTCTGTCTGGCTAAAGATGTAAGCTTTGGGCGTGTCATGGGCAGCGGGGGCAGGGTGGTCATTCTAGATTTTGGAGATTACTGCTGAAGGTCTCTCCAAGGCTTATGGACTTCAGCCTCGGTGGACTGGCCCGTGGAACAATTCTGGTTTTCCGTTCCGCCGAAGTGTGTCCCCCACCAGTGGCAAAGGGCCGGGCGCCGGTGCTGCCCCCTCCTCCCGGGGTGGTTCGGGGACCTGGCGCCGAGAGAGGGGACGCGGGAGCGTCCTAAATATATATATTTTTAATAACAGATGTGTTAAGATATAATTCATATACTATAAATTTCACTGTTTAGAAGTGTCACCTTCTCATAGATTTGTATCCTATCCTTTGGATCCAGAACTTTTTTGTTTATTTATTATAGTTGGCCTTGTTTTATAATTATATGTACCTGTCACATCTCATCAACTCCTACCCTATAGTACCTCGCACTTTTAAGACCTCAGTTGTTTACTTGTTAATTTAAGATTTTGTGTGCTGATAAGATTTGTGAACATATGAAAATATTAAGTTCAAATTTCAAGATGAGCACAAATCAAATATATTTGAAAAACGTATACATAATTGGACTTATTCCTAGAGAATGAGTATTCTATTTAAGGCAACACATTAAATTTAAAGAAGTTTAGCAACATTAACAATAGGATTCAAAACAGGATCTTAATCAAATTGCCAATTGTTCTTTCACTATGCAGATTTCAGTCGGGGTACTGACACAGACAAAAATAGGACATCTCTTATGGTTAATAAGTTTTAGCAATTCCATTTTGCAAACGAGGAAACTAAAGCCCAAAATGTAAAATAGTATCATCTCAGGAAATGGTACCTCATTATTAGATATTATCTAAAGATTTTAATCATAACCAGTTTCCTACAGTTATGAGGATCTTACTTCTTGCACATCAATCCACACTTCCCACAATTGGTAGGTAGAAGATTACAGATGCTTGATTAACATATGGATGCTGGGGTCCCACCCAATGCCCATGAATTAGAATCTCTGGGCATGAGGCTCAGGAAACTGCATTTTTACTAAGCTCCTCAGGAGATTGTGATGCACATGGGAGTTTGAGAACCTAACTGATCCCTAATTAATGATACGTTAGACCAGAGGCTCCCCTTGAACTTACCCTGTTCTTGGGCTCCATCCCTAAAGATTCTAAGGTAGCCAGTTTTGAAGACTGTTCCACTTTATTTTCATTTAAGGCTCAACTATCCAGAGGTTTAGATTGTTTAGTGGGCTATGTATTTGGATGAAAAATCAATACTCTGAAAGATCACCTAAGGCACTGAATAATATCTGGACATAGATAGGATTCCTGTATGTCCTTCATGCACAGCCATCCCTACTTAGATGAAGAAAGTTGGAACGCTATATTTTGGAAAGATTTCAACAGAATTGTGCCGACTTCCCAAAAGACCACCAGGAAAACCTATTAATTAAGAAAAAACTAAGCTTCTTATCCATATTGTATTGAAAGAGACCTGCCTTGACAGTCCAGGTTGTGTCTCAAAAAGGGAAAGTCAAGGGAGGCTATTTATAGGATTTTAGGGCCTAAGATGGATGACTTAAAGGCAATGCTTAAAAGGCAGGAAACTGGGATGGACAGAGTTTACAACGCAATAGCTTTGGGTTGTCAGGCTGGGAGGAGAGAGTCTTGAAGGTGAGTCTTACTGAGCAAGCTGTTACTTTTGGTAAGTCATCTTAACTAGTTCTCAGTCTTACTGTCTGGGAGTAAGTATTTTCTGGAGCAAGTAGGTAAGTTCTTTGGGCTGGTCCCAGGATTGCTGAACATGAGGAAAATATGTTTCCACTCTAGTTGAAATAAAAATATTTGCACAGAAACCTCAATTATCCCTAAAAATCCATTTTCCAAAATTTCACATTCTGTAAGCCCTGTGGTAGAAATCATTAACATTTGTATTTTATTTAACAGTTTACAGAAAGCATTCACACACATTGTGTCTTTTGATACAACTTGTGAAGTAGTTATGCCAGGTGATTTAATATTCCCATTTTACAGATTAGGAAATGAAAACTCAGGGAAGTTATGTAATTTGTAAGTTATGTAAAGTGCTTTAGTTTTTAGGAAATTGAATCCTAGTATTCAGACTCCAAAATCCATACTCTTAAACAGCACCACAAACAGGTTTGTTTTTTTTTAAGATTTTATTTATTTATTTGAGAGAGAGAGAAAGAGCACGCGTGTGCACGCGCGCAAGAACAAGGCGGGGAGGTGGTGGGTAAAGAAAGAGGGAGAAGCAGACTAAGCAGACTCCCTGCTGAGCGAGGAGCTCCAGATGAGTCGCAGCTTGGCTCAATCCCAGGACCCCAAATCATGACCTGAGCTGAAGGCAGACACCTAACCGACTGAGCCACCCAGGAGCCCCACAAACACGTTTTATTATGGTACACTAGAGGCTTTTTTTTTGAACTGCTGAGAAATCTGGGGATCGCCCTTGAAATTTGTTAACTTAATTTGGTCATAGGAATACTGGAAGGACTTCTTTATAACTTGGCCACAACTACAAACTTCCAGAATCATGGATCCTAGAGAAGGAGCTATAAACTAGTCAACAGTAGAGAGTAATTAGCAAAGTATAGATCAACTGAGAAATAAGGAATAAATGATGACTTCCTGAGTGCCAGAAGCACCGCATAGCACTTTTGTCCTGGCTTCTCTTAGTTCCCTAATGCAGACAGCCTAGAAGAAAGTTTTGTGGGTTCCACATTATAAACTCCTATGGAGTCAAATGTGTTGTTTCAAGTACGCACCCTGCCCGGGCCTGACCAGGAAGTTATAAAGCTTTTCAAGTGGAAAGTTACTGGTGGGGCTTAATGAGCCATGTCACTTCCATTAATGAATTGAAATACACCACATTTCCAAATGTCCCCTTAAATTGCAAATTCATCTAAATGGGTCTTTTCAGATAAACAAATGCCACAATTCTTTCAGGATTAGAAAAGCACACTCTGATGATGTGGGTAAAAAACAACAGCAGCACAAAGTCAAATAAGGGAATATTTCACAGCTATCATGGGCATAAGGTATATAATGAACCATCTCTTGGAAACTGACTGACCAAACAGATGAAGTAAATAACCACGGCTGCTCGAAGAGCGGAAGAAATCAATTGTTCCACGTGCTTTTCTCAAGTGGGGCCGATTCTTTAAATCAGAGGCTGTCAGCCCTCATTGTCAAATCACCAGGGGAGCTTTGACAATTCCTGATGTTCTCTTTTACCCCAGACCATGTGAGTTTTAAAATTCCCCAGGTGATTCCAATGTACTGCCAAAATTTCGAACAGTGCTCTGAATCCATGGTTCTCAAAGTGTGGTCCACGGGCCAGCAGCATCACCAGCACCTGTGAGCTTTTTAGCAATGCAGATTTTCCAACCCCACCCCAGCCCCTCTGAATCAGAAATTCTGGGAGTAGGATCTAACAATCATTTTTTTTTTTTACAAGCCTTCCAGATGATTCTGGTATATGCTACAGCACTATTGACAAACACTGCTCTAAATAAAAATGCTATGTCTCTCCACCTGGAGCTTCAGGGAATACAGGCCTGACCTGCCCCAAACACTGCTTGAGACATATGACTTTTGTCTAAAGACAGAAGCCACTATTGACACCACATCTAGGCTTCTGGCTTTAAATTGAACTGTGCAGGACCATGTAAGTATAAACGGTGGGGCTTTAAGGTAGAAGGGAACAACAGAAGTCCCCAGCCCCAACTCCAGAGCTGGTCCCACGTGGCAGGCTGATTCCATATGGAGCATCTGCTGGGGACTACTCTCCATGACCCATGGCCAACATTTGCGATTTGCCTCCCAGCACACAATATGCCTTCTTAGGACTGTTGGCTGAGACTTTGTTTAGGGATCCACATCTCCCCGGCTTTCAGTCCCTGGGTGGAGCCCATGGGCCAAGCCATCACCTAAAGGCTTTGCACTGAGAACCTTGACCCAGCCTTCCTTTCCACTCCATCTGCTCCCTCCTGCTGGCAACAGAAACATCACCGGGGATGACCATGGGTTCCTCTGCCACGTACTTCCCGAACGTCATTTCCAGTGAGCTTCCCTTATACTCTACTTCACCCATTACTGCCCACAAAGCTTTTAAATTCACTAATTCAAACATTTCCACCCTTCTAGCGTCTTTGCTTGAATGCTCTGGTTTCAATTCTTTTTGACCTCACCTGTGCTCTCATCTATTCACCCCTCCCTCTGCTCCTCTGTCACTCCTCCTTAGACAATGAAAGCCCCTTTGTCAATGGTAGGGAGAAAAAAATGCACATATTTCATATCTCAAAACACCCTTCCTCTCACTATTTAAATTTTACCATTCTCCTCAAATCCCTGCCCCCCTATTAGGATGGAGCAAGTCCCTTCTGCTATCCAAGGCAAATCTCCCCAGGTGCATTCCCATCCCTCTCTCCACCCCTCTTCTAAGAAACCTCATGCTACTCGGTATCTGCCCTTATTCTCTCCTATTTTTTCAGTCTTATTCTAGCAACTGGATCCTTTCTATCATCTGTTAAACATGTTCCAATCATTCTTAACTGAATTTTTCCCTATATGGAGATATTACAGGGGATGTTCTATTCCCACCCTTTTTGCTCATTCTTCCCACAGGAGTTGTCTACGTTTTCTCTCTTGACTGGTACATCATTTGTTTTAGCCCTTTCTGATCTGGTTTCTGTTCCCACCACCTTAGTGTCTCCAATGAGCTCCATGTGGTAAAACCCAGTGGATGCTCTTTAGTCCTCATTGTCATTGACTTCTCAGAAGCATTTGCCACACTTGACCACTCTCTTCCTCTACCTCCTTCCTTATTAGCCCTACCTGTTAATCCCCACTGGAAGATAAACTTCATGAAAACAAAGACCCTGTCTGTCTTGTACCTGCTGTATCTGTATCCTGGAACAGTTCTGGTACATAGTAGATGCTCACTAGATATCTATTCAGTGAACAAATGAATCAATTACATAAATACTCATTATAGTACGGAATGGAAAGTGCAGCCTGGAGAAGAGCATATGATGGGGATCTAACCTCATTTGAGGAAAAAGCACTTGGGTTCAGAGACTTTTGGTTTCCATGAGGCCATGCTCTCATGCTCTCATACTCTTTTATTTCCACCTTTCTGACCTCTCCTTCCCAATCTCCCTGGCCACATGCTTTCCCTTTCTCTCACCCTGATGTTTTGTCATTCCTCGGGAACTGTGCCTAGGACCTCTTCCTCACATTACGTTCCCTCCCTAGGTAACTTCAGCCCTGTCATTTACCATCTGTGTACCCACACCACCCCCGTTAGAGGTCCCAGCCTAATCCTCTCTTCTGAGCCCCAGGCCCATACATCCACTAGATCTCTGCCTGTTCAACATCTCCACCTGTATGTCTCATGGGCACCTCAAATGTAACATGTCCAAAATCAAACAGGCAGATGTGCTTCCTAAAGACCCCCAAGCGGGAGATCAGAGGATCTTCTCTGGAGAAACTGAACTACCACAGAACAAAGATACCCAAAAATTGACATTTGAGGGTACTCTGAAAAAGCCAGATTGTCATGCAATTGCCCTACAGTAAGGTCCACACCAACAAACTCCATCCAAACACACTGGGTAACTTAAACTGAATTATGATATCCAAGGCCTTTTAAGAACAGCCTCCACTGTGAAAGGGAGAAATAAAAATTCCTTAGAAAGCCAAAACATAGAGGAAAAAGAGATGATCAAAAAACAAAGTTAAACTTTGGATCCAGAAAGAGAGGGAAAAAAACAATGGAAAAGGAAATTATATATTAAAGGAAATTATATTAAGTTTAATATTATATATTAAATTATTAAAGTATTATATATTAAAACCCAGTAATATAAACATTTTTTTCAGAACATGAGCTTTCAGATTCAAAGGATCTAAGAAATGAAAGAATAAAGATATGTATCAAGGAACATCACAAAATTTAAGATCTCCATTGTTAAATAGGGGAGCTCAGAATCTTTAGAGAGAAAACATACAAAAGAATTAGAAATTAGAATGGCATCAGACTTCTCAACCACAACATTTAAAACTAAAAGACAATAAAACAAGTTCAAAAATTTGATGGAAAATTATTTTCAACCTAGAAGCATTCTAATATGAGGTTAAAGACATTTCAGACATGTTAAATTTCAAAAAATTCATTTCTGATGCTTCTCAGAAGCTACTGGAGGAAATGCTTCATTAAAATGAGACTAAACCAAGAAAAGAAGACATAGGATCCAGGAAACAGGGCATCCAGAAGAAAAAATACTAAAAGAAATATCCCTGGAAGAAAAATGGAATGGATGAACTCTGTAATAGTTTTGACAAAGTGGAAGATTATACTCTTTGTTTTATAGAGCTATTCAAGGTGGGGGAATACTCTTTAAGTGTTTTATAGAGTGATTCAAGCCAGTGAACAAATGAACAACAACAAAAAAGAGGCAATTAATCACTCCAGATAGAGCAGATCTATAAAAGAAAGTTTTATGTATATATCTCCTATAATTGGGATTTACCTATGTTTAGTAGACAGGGAAAAAAGAATAAGGGGCCTAAGAGAGACAGAATTCCATTTATTAAAATAGATGATACCAAGAAAGGAAGATCAATATCAGTTATTTGTACGTTACTGTAGCTCATTGCAAGGAATGATGTTAATGTTGAGTATCAACAAATTAGAATTGCAGAGTTAGTACCATGCAAACTTATTAATCAATTATGTCTAATATATAAAGAGCATTAAAATGCATTTAGGGGTGCCTGGGTGGTTTAGTCAGTTAAGTGTCCAACTTGGTTTTGGCTCAGATCATGATCTCAGGGTCCTGGGATCGAGCCCCATGTCAGGCTTCACACTCAGTGTGAAGGATTCTGCTTGGGGACTCGCTCCCTCTGCCCCTCCCCCCCACTCGTGCTCTCTCTTTTTCTCTCTCTCTTTCAAATAAAAAAATGTCTTTAAAATTTTTTTTTTTTAAAATGGGTGCACCTGGGTGGCTCAGTGGGTTAAGCATCTGCCTTCGGCTCAGGTCATGATCCCAGGGTCCTGGGATTGAGCCCCTTGCCGGGCTCCCTGCTAAGGGGGGCGTCTGCTTCTCCCTCTGCCTTTGTCCCCCCGCCCCGCTTGTGCATGCTCGCTCTCTCTCAAATAAATAAAAAATCTTTTTTAAAATAAAATTTAAAAAATGAATTTATATGGCAGAAATTTTGCAATCTGACCTTTCTTAGGATCTGACACTATCTCTTTAGAGAGAGATGGCTGTGAGTGGCTGGAAACCGACATGATGGATTCCATGTCCTTCCCACTGCCTCCAGGTTTAAAGTGTCTTTGATAATTCCGATGTTCCTTTTGCCCACAGGATTTTTATGTCTAATAGGAATCCAGCCCCACTGATATGTAAAATTTAGATAACCTGACTCTTAGGCAATGATATATTTGTGGCAAATCGGTGTGGTGGGGCTCAGACAAGCCTTCATTTTGTGCAAGGTTGGGGTGATGGGAGGTGGAAGAAATGGAAAGAGGTTGGTGAAGAAAATGTAATGTTTCATTTTTTTTAAATATTTATTTAATTGTCAGAGAGAGATCACACAAGCAGAGGGTGTGGCAGGCAGAGGGAGAAGCAGGCTCCCCACCGACCAAGGAGCCTGTTACAGGACTCGATCCCAGGACCCTGGGATGATGACCTGAGCCAAAGGCAGTTGCTTAACCGACTGAGCCACCCAGGCGTCCCTGAAAATGTAATGTTTCAACTGAAAACATCTGAGACTATCCTTTTACCATGTTTCTTGCCTGGCTTTCCAGGTACAAAGCTACTTGAGTAGTCACTGTCCATTTTAAAAAATTATTGGATTTTGAAAGTTGTCCCTAATTGTGGCAACAAAAAACAAGTGTTATGTCTCATAAAAAGGACTTCAGAATTAGATCAAAACAAGATTTTTGAAGGTGTGTGGGAAAGGAAGCTGGAGACTCTTTTCATACTTGAAATGAAACCACTAACACAGTGCCGTCTGTTATAAATACACCTATGCAACTTGAATTTTTCAAGTAGACGCATTCAAAAGGATAAAAAGAAACAGAATTAGTTAATTCTAATAATATACTTTATTTAAATCACTATATCCCAAAAATTATCATTGCAGTATGTAATCAAGGTAAAAAAATCCTTGTGATATTTGACATTTTTGGTAATGTGCTAAGTCTTTGAAACACAGGGTGAATTGTACCCTTCCAGCACATGTCAGTTAGGACTGGTACATTACAAATGCTTAATGTGGCCAGTGGCTCTAGTATTGGACGGCACAGTTCTTAAACCTTTTATTGTCAAAGGTAAGCAAAGGGTTGGGATAAGAATCTGTAAGCTTGAGGTCAAAAATTGGTTTATTTGAACCATTCAAATGTAAAGCAAGTTTTTTGCTAACAAGAATTCTATCCGTCAGGGGCACCTGGGTGCCTCAGTTGGTAATGCGACCGACTTGATTTTGGCTCAGTTCATGATCTCAAGTTCGTGAGATTAGGCTCTATGTCCTGCTCCGTGCTCAGCACGGGGTCTGCCTGGGATTCTCTCTCTCTCCCTCTCCCTCTGCCCCCCACCTTGTGCTCTCTCGCTCTCTCCCTCTCTCTCAAATAAATAAAGTCTTTTAAAAAAAGGAAAAAGAATTATACCATTCAGCTGAGAAAACTCTGGGCCTGATGCACATAGGCCTTGAAGACCATTGAATGAAAACAACCTTCTTCTGAAGGACCAACCCCACTAGCTACAAAATTCTGGACACTTTCCTGAAGCATCTAGCATTTTTCCTCACTTGACCAATTAAGACTTTTATTTTCCCCGATTTCCAACGTGTCCTGTGTAGGGACTAAGATATAATTTTATGAGCCTCTTGGGAATCTCTGGAATTCAGATGGAATCTCATCCATGTGTGATGGATGAACAAAGCAGAATGGACTCCATCTGCTCTCTGGGGTGGATGGGACTGAACCCAATTACAACTAATTTCTGCATTAATTGAACAAGCATGAATTCAAAATAATGTGTTCCTTCGCCTCACAATACATTAGCTTCTCGGGATCCCAAATGCATTATCAAGATGACCTAATTCCTTCTTGCTCTGCAGGCTGGTTGTTTTGGTTAGTAAATGCCCAATTTTATCTGACTGCTTCATTCCATGAGCTAGAGCTTATTGCTCCTAAAAGAGGGGGCTGGGGATAGGAGGGCGGGGGTTGCTCCCACTCTAGACCAGCTGGCTTCTCTTGTTCTAAGACTCTCTTTGCATCCTGTTCTGCCATCTTCCGTGCTATTCACAGATAGGACCGAGAGGCATTCATGAAGACCGAAATTCACACAGAAGCCCCATGTTTGACTTTCAGAGGATCCACGATGTCACTTTTTTTTTTTTTTTTTCCTTTTTTTGGTCTGCATGAAGGACGGCATCTTGGAATTTTCCAAACTGGGAAACCAACTCTGCAGACAACCTGCTCATTGTCAAATCACCCGCTCAGGCCAAGGAGGCCACAGCACCTGGGCCTCCTGACTCCCAGCATCCCTCTCCAACAAGCCTCGCACACTTCTAAAAAGGTGACATTTGGGGCGCCTGGGTGGCTCAGTTGGTTAAGCGACTGCCTTCGGCTCAGGTTGTGATCCTGGAGTCCCGGGATCGAGTCCCGCATCGGGCTCCCTGCTCGGCAGGGAGTCTGCTTCTCCCTCTGACCCTCCTCCCTCTCATGCTCTCTGTTTCTCATTCTCTCTCTCGCAAATAAATAAAATCTTAAAAAAAAAAAAAAATTTAAAAAGGTGACATTTTAGCAGTCTGTTTATAAAACTGCCAAAGGAACATTTATCACGAGGTGCAAACAATAGAGGCACTGGAGAGGGATGTTTTTCACCAGGCTTTCAAGAACCTGAAACATGCCTCCCAGACCTCCCGACACCTCCTGTTAGCCCGCACGGCCCCTCTGCTATCGGCAGAGAACATTCCAGCAGAACAGGGGCCCCAGAAGGCAGACACGTTCTGAGGGAAACTTGGGCTGGCAGGTCCAGGGTGGCTGATGTGTCAGAATCCTCCACAACTGTGTCCGAAGGATTATTAAAAGAATATGCCGAGGGGAGATTTTTCTGATGACAGCAGGAGACAAGAGTTCGGGAGGTCAAGGAGTTGTTGAGGCAAAATACCCCTGACTGAGTCTAGGTGCCCCCAGCATTATATTAAATTTTGACAGGCTGCCCAAGATTGAAAAACAAATAGACACTTCCTTCAACAAGACGGTGATAAATCAATTGTTCTCCAGGAGCAGTGGCCCCTGAAACACAGACCTAGGAGCACTATGCTGTTTTCTCTGGTGATTTATCCAGCTTGCTCCCGGCCAGCTCTTTGGGGGAAATACCAGAATCAGAAGTTAATGTCCTGAGTAGAAGCTACCATGAGAACATTACTCATTAACTGAGAAAACCTGAAAATCATCAGAAAGATCTGGCTGCAGCATTGATGCCAGACAAATATGGAGCCTTCTGTCTCATTCCTGTGGAGGTCACGAGCCAGGCCATCCATGACACCATGGGAAATAAACCAGTGGATCAACTGGTCTTGGGTTAATGTGTTGAAGCCCAGAAGGGTGCAGAGTTACAAGGTATTCTGAGCATCACAGGATGTCCCCCAATACTGGCCTTGGTCAAAAGTTTATGGCCAATGTAGGGACCTGATCCACCTTAGATCCAAGCATCTGTGGGCCACCACTGCCCTAGATACCATGCAGACTCTCTCTATCCTTCTCCCATTCCCTCCCTTCTTCCCTCTCTCTTTTATCTCTCCTCCTCTCCTCTTTCTCCGTCTCTCTGTTCTTGCTCTCTTTCTTTCTCTCAACCAGCAAATGGAAATGGAGACTTAAGGGGGCAGAGATGGGAGTCAGACAAATTCTGGGAAAGGAGAGAGACAAACACCTTGGCCCCCATCAATGAAAAGCTGCTCGGAGTCGGGGCGCCTGGGTGGCTCAGTGGGTTAAGCAGCCGACTCTTGATTTCGGCTCAGATCATGATCTCAGAGTCCTGGGATCCAGCCCTGCTCAATGGAGAGTCTGCTCCAGGATTTTCCCTCTTCCTCTACCCCACCCCCTGTGTGCTCTCTCCCTCTCTCTCTCTTCTCTCTCTCTCGCTCTCGCTCATTCTCTCAAATAAATAAATAAATCTTAAAAAAAAAAAAGCTGCTTGGAGGCACCACTTTCTGGCTGGGGCAGGCAGCAGGCAAGGGACCCAGCTAAGTCTCACACTGACATATTTATTTATGTGACTGCTCCTTCCTAGGCTGTGAGCATCTTGAAGGCAAGACCTATGTCTTCAAGTCTTTTAAAACAATACGTATTTTTCTCGGATTATGAAAAAAATACATGCTAATTATAGAAAAAAATGGAAAATATAAAAAAAGATCTTTTTAAAAGTAGCTTTTAGGACAGTATTTGGAACAAAACAGACACTCAATAAAATTGTGTCGGAGAGAGGAAGAAAGGGAAGGAGAAGTCAAGGATAGGCTAACTGTGCATCATTCTCCTCATTAAAATGCACATAATTCAACAGTGGCCGCGTGGAGGCCATGAGTCATGAGGCTCAAAGCTGCAGAGCTGTTCCGGGTGGGGCTCTGGCTCAGCATCTGCGTGTAGCTCTGGCCGCCAGCCCTGTTTTGGGTCTCCTGTGTTAGAGTTTATCAGGTCATCTACAGTGAATTCGCCCCATAGCGAGAAACCGGGATTATTTAGCCTGGAGAAGAGAAGCCTTGGGAACAAGTTAGCAATTGCTATGGTGCTATTAATTCCATTACAAAAGGTAATTTATGTTTAATAGGAACAAATTGGGGCATATACATGAATCCTCGGAAGTTAGCACAGCTCCCCAAGCATGTTTCCTAGACATACATTTTTGTCATTTGTTGTTTTCCATCAGTGGGGTCATGCTCAATCCAGGCAGGGTCATGAGTTATCAGTGGTGAGGAAACCCATGTAGTGAGCCTAACCTTGAAAAAGACAGGATGGAAGAGCATATAAAATGCCAAAATGCATGGCATGCAGGGTAGGCAAGCATTGTTTCATGCAACCTTCATGTCACTGAGAAAAATACGTCCGTGCGTCCTGGGTCAGGATGTCAAATGAACTGTTTACTGTGGGTTGTGGTGAAAACGTTTGAAAAACACTGTAGAATATTTTTTTCTGTTTGTTCCACTGACCAATTTAACAGAAAAATCGTTATATGCTATTGCATATTAATGGTACTCTCATTGTAATTAGTCTAATACGCCATCAAGTAAATGTACTGTAATTTACCTAACACTTCGCCTACATTTAGTCACTTCATTATTAGAAATAATATGGAAATAGAACATATTTCTGCATAGTATTTTTTTCTTTTAAGATTAGATTCCCCGAAGTGAAATGATTAAAGGATCTATGCATGGCAGAGATGAACTTTAATCGCTACAGAACTCAGAAACGCAGTTTATAAATTTCTTTACTTTCTAGAACTGAACTTAAATAGCCCCCATACCCTTGTGTCTCCTCATAAGTAGAAAACAGAATCCTACTATTTCAAAGTAAGTTAGTCCCTCTAGTTTAAAATTTCACTTGTTCTTAGTAACTGCTCCATCAATTTAGGATTCTTATTCCTCTTGTGGTTTCCACTGAGCCAGGTGAAGCCCCCGAGGAGATGCAGTTCTGGTCCACAGTTATCTGCTGGCCTTGCTGACCTCCCCTGAGGTGTAACTGGTCCCCCCAGCTCTCTGGCATCACTCTGTCCCTGCTGCACCTACTTCCTGTGGCCTGGGGCGCTTGGTCCACATACTCTGCCTTCTCCTAGTCTGACCACGAAGTCTCTCCGGTCTTCCCTCCCTATTGGCACGGCTGCCCCCCATCCCGGGATCTCAGGACGGCTCAGCTCTTTCCCCTGGACCAGCCAGGGTGTTCAGGATGCTGTGAAGCTACCCACAGGTTCATCTGCTTCAACACCTCCCCAGACATTACCCACTCCAACACTCAAGGGCCATTGTCCTAGTTATGAACTCTCAGAGGAAGCCAGGCAATGGTGTATCTTCTGCTCTGGGATCCTTCTAAACTTATCGAGGATTTCCATGATCCCATCTTGTCCAGCCACAGAGCTGTGCAGGTTGGATCTCCCTTTAAGAAAGAAACTTGCTATTCAGATGCAAGAACGGCTTTAGCTCCTAGGACCCAGCTCTCTGCCCTGTCGGGCTCTTTCTCACACTTCCGAGGCAGGGCCCTGCCAATAACTGAGCACACAGTGGGATACTTGGGCCTTGCCCTTTCTGCCCAACATGGGATGCCTCCAAGGGGCAATCTCTGCACCAGAGCCCTGCTTGTGCTGGCAGAGACTTTGTCAGATTTGCGTTGTAGGGGCGCCTGGGTGGCTCCGTCAGTTAAGCGACCGGCTCTTGATTTGGGCTCAGGTCATGATCTCAGGGTGGTGAGATCGACCCCTGGATCGGGCTCCATGCTTAGTGTGGAGTCTGCTTGTCCCTCTCCCTCCCTCTGCTTGCTCTCTGTCTCTCCCTCTCTCAAATAAATAAATAAATAAATAAATAAACAAATAAATAAGATTTGCATTCTAGTCTGAGTCCCCCTGCCCCATCTTCCCCCTTTTATCTTTCACAGGCTGCCTCTCCCCAAGGTCTCACCCACTATATGCTCCTAACTCCTTCCCAGAATGTTGGGCCCTAGGAGCCATAAGCACCTAAGCCCTAGTCCCTTCCCTCCAATTCTCCCTTTCTGACCAATGGTCAAACTTAGACTTCCCTTGGATGGGAAGGGTATAAGTTCTAGGGTGTAAGTTCCCTGCTTCTGTGACTCCGGAGCCCTCACCGTATGGAGGGTCACTGCCTGCTGAGCACGTGCCGGCTGCTTTCTCTGTCCTCTGACATGGAATCCTCAGAACCACTGTCTCTATCTTACAGACACAGAAAGTTAGATTCAAAGTCACTCAGGTACTATGTAGATCATTCCTGTAGAGCAAGTGCAAAAAGAAGTACCGAGGCCCCACCTAGCCGGAAGAGGTTATGGTCTCCTTTCTCTTTTTTATTTGCCTGCATTGACTTAACCTTTAGCTGTCCCTCAGTATGTAACTTACATGACTCTTGACTTTTCTATTAATAAAAAGCTAATTTCTAAAACTTGATAGAGGCAGGAGAGCTCTTGTCTGGTTATTTCTTCAGGACAGCTCAGAAGTTGCTGATTATAAAAGGCCTTAGGGAATTGCTAATCATCATCGTAACTTTGATAAAAAATCTAGGCGGTATGGCGTACCAATGATGCAAAGGAGTTTAATCTGTGTTTGAGTGGACGAATGAATTGATATGTAGGATGTAGGCAATGTAACAGCAAGGGAGAAGCCCCTGAAGGTGTTCATTGCTCCCGTATCTATGACCTCTACAGCTCTAGGGTGAGAGCACCAGCGATGGGCGGAGATACGCTAGTATTAAGTGAAACCCAAGGATTCAGGGAAACTGTTTCTTTGGTGCAGGTGACCTATCAGTTGCAGAGAAGCTGAAGGGAAACCGAGCAGACAGTCTTCGCTGAGAATGTGCAGCCGGCATTCCACGGGGGGAAGCGAGTCTCTGTGAATCCAGCCTCGGCAACCATCAGCAGCATGAAGTCAGGCTCAGGATTTACTGTGCACCAATCAAAGGGCATCTGATTAAAATGCATATTCCAATTCAGTTGTTCTGGGTGGGGCCTGGGACTCTGCATTTTTAACAAGCTCCTAGGTGATGCCGCAGATGCTGCTGGTCCCTGGGCTACACTTTGCGTTCATTCTGGGGACTTAGGAGATGCTCCGAGAACCCTATGCATAATGCCAGAGGCGCAGACGCTATTTAGGTAACTTATTCTCTCCCCCATTCCCAGCCCACGTTTTCACATTCCTGTGGGAGTTCAAGTGCAGCTGACAATGTGCACTTTGGATTTTCTTATTGAGAAAAGTTATCAAGAAGAAAACTTAAGCCAGTCACAGCCACGGCAGCTTTGTTTCTGTCAAGCCAGCCTCTCTCCCAACCTAAGACCAGTCTGTCTCAAGTGAGGCTTGTGTGCCACTAAGGTGATTTTGTCTGATGGATAGCCATGGCATTCAATGACCTTGAATCAAGAAGCATATTCCTCCCCTTCCAGTTCTCTTTCAATCCTCCTGATTATATCAAGAAGAAAGTCTCTGTTGGATGCTAGTATGTTTTTGAATGCTCACTTCTCTCCCTGTACTGGGATGTGATGGGTTGCTAACAACAGAAAACCTAACTCAAAATGTTCTCAGTGACTGCAGTAGCCTAGAGAGGGAGAGGGAGGAGCTCTGGCCGGTGTGCTCAGCTGGCTCTGCAGCCTCTACCGGGCCTCACTCTTGGGCTGACAGCGGCTCTTCCAGGGGCTGGGGCAGCTCCAGGCCTTGCAGTTTGTCCCCACTAGTGGCCCCAGTCGACATCCAAAGGAAGAGACGCATTCTTTTCCAGGGGCCCCCAAAAGAGAAAATCTTTTTTTTCCCCAAACCTCCATGAAATTTCCCCCCTCATGTTTCATCAGATTGACTCACAAGGCCTTTTTCTGAATAATCCCAATGTCCAAGAGTAGCCTTGAGCCTTAGGCCTGGTTAGAGGACTGTGTGCTGACCGGTTAAAACAAGACTCTTTCCATTCCCTTGTTAACAGAAAGAGAGCAGGCCTCTGGCTGGTTGCCTTTGGGCAAGCAACAGTGTCTCACTTGATTTGAATAATGTGTGGGGCATTTGTTTTTGCCTTTTTTTTTTTTTTCCAGTTGCCTTCTATTAATGGCAAGGGGGACTGATTTCATTATCACAGTTGTAATAAGAATTTTGTTTTTTATTCCTTATGTTTCAGTTTTAAGTGTAATTTAATTTAGAAAAAAATTTAATTAAAGGATGGAACGTGATACATGCATGTGGCAAAAATTATGAAGGTGATAAAATGAGAAGTTTGAGAAATATCACTAAGCTATTACTTCCTGGCTAACAGATATTTGGGCCTTCTAAATAAAGAAGGTTAAGTCTAAGGGACAACATCAGCTGCTCAGTTCCTGTGGTTGTAGTCTGATGGGTTCTCAAGCCAAGCTAGATGTCTTAGTCTGTTCAGGCTGTTGTAACAAAATACCACGGATTGGGTGGCTTATAAACAACAGAAATATATTTCTCACAGTTCTAGAGGCTGGAAGTCCAAGATCAGGGTACAGGCATGGCCGGGTGGGAGCCCCCTTCCAGTCACAGACTTGGCTGTCGTATCCTCACATGGTAGAAAGGGCAAGGGGGCCTCTCATTCATGAGGGCTCCACCTTCATGACCTAATTGCCTCCTAAAGTCCCCACCTCCTTACATTAACACACTGGGCATTAGGATTTCAACACATTTATTTGGAGGGGACACAAACATTCAGACCACAGCACTGAATTAGAATCACATAGGAGTCTTGAGAAAGCAGATGCCTGGGCCCCACCCTCCAAAGATGGTCTCTTACGGGGTCTGGGAATATGTATTTTTTAAAACTTCACAGACTTTTCTAATGGACAGCCAAGGTGAGAACAACTGCTGAGAACTTTGGAGAATCCTTTTGAAACTGGAAATTTAGGGGCAAGAGGAGTTTGGTTTGGCACTGTTGCCGGGCTGTCTCCATTCCAGAAACGTCTTGTCTTATGTTTGTGTCCATTGTCAGTCCAGTCAAGAAGAACATAAAGATGTGCACTGTTGGCCAGAGAACAAAGGGGGCAAGAGCTTTATTAGGGGTGAACACAACACATTATGAAAATACTCTTTCCCAAGCAGTGTTCTCACGATAACTTTGCAAGGATAGCTACAAATGCAAGAGGTGAATGTTAGATTGTGGTGTCTTGACTGTGTGCTTTGAAAAGAAGTGTACATTGGGGCTTGACGTGTTTGAGAACTATTTTTAAAAATCAGTGTCCATTTTGTAATTATATTCTTGGTGATATAAAATATTAACCTAAAGGTGTTCAGCTTCAAACTTCAGATATCCATCTACTCTAGATTTTAGCTAGGTGTTTGAAGATGCATATAGTCACTGAAAGACCAGAATTATTACGGTTTCAACATGTAATCATTGTCAAGTTCATTTGAAAGGTCATATATTTATACATGAGTGCTTTTCTGTTGCTCATGGCATTTACAATATTAAGTACCTCACTCTTCACTCATCAACAGTAAGATCAATGTCATTTAGGAGGTGGCTCATCTTCTACTTCCACATTTCCTCATGAAATTACACTTGTACCTTTGGTCTTCCTTCTGTGTCATGACAGTTGACATTTTTAATCCAACTACCTTGTAGCATAAATGAATGTTAACAAAGGTGCTTTGAGTTCACATGTTCCAGCTAAAGGTGAAATGCTGGTGAAGGTCCACAACATGGAAGAAACCCAGGCACAGGATTGAATAAATTTCTGCAACCCTGGAAGGTGCCTGCTTTGCTAAAAAGGTTCCTGTAATGGCCCTGGTGCTAGACCAGGAATGAATGATTTGTTGAAGATGGGCCATCAGATGGGAGAGAATGTACCACCACCATTTGCCCCACTTCCCATTCTGCTCATGTTTTCATTTCAACATTCATTTATTCAACAAATATTTATCAAGTACTTATATGTGCCAAGCTCTAGCACTGATGTAACAAACGCAAATACAGATTCCTCCTTGAAGGTCAAAGTCAGGCCAGAAGGTGAGACCTTGGTCTCCAGCTAGAGTGCTCTTAGGAGAAAGAGGCTGACATTCAGTTCCAGAAGGACTAAACTCCTATTTAGATCATAACAAGCAAGTAAACCTTAGATGGGAAAGATGAAAGTCCTTCAGATGGTGTCAGGGTATTTTTTTTTTTTTCTGGAGAGCTTTCATATATCTAGACTGCATCTGACCTAGCGGGCAAGACTGTTTCCTTTCCTTGCCCTCCTGACGACTGCCACTCTTCTAGCCTTCCCCTGGCCCAATTTTTGCCTAGCCTCACTAAACCACCATCTGCACCTGACTGTTCCTTACCTGGACCCCTATTCTAGGAACCTACATCCCTGTTACGGTTCTCAAACATTGTGTCTATATTATAAGCCATTAACCTTGAAACTTGAGTTAATACTCCACAATCATATATGAATTTCCATTTTCCACTTTTCCATTCCACATTGAAAAAAATTTTTACCTGAATTTTTTTCTCGAAGAATTTATAAAGCAGGAGGGTAATTCAGAACCTAAATAATGTGTATTCCTTGATGCAACCGTAAGTCCGTATATGGTCTTATATATAATACACACAAACACTCAGACATTGAAACTAACAAATGATTTGACTGTAGAGCATCAACAATATTCCTATTACAGAGGCCCCAGAGGGATGTATTATATAACATTACTTCAAGTTGTAAAGCAAGTCTCTCAATCTGGCATCATTTGAAGTGTGATAGCACATAAACAAGATACTTAATTCCAGAGAGAATCCATGCATTACCACCCGCTAACTAGCCAAGTTGTGTTGTATGTGTATTTTTCATAGACTGTTACTTTTACCCAACCTTGCTTTTTGACCAGTGTCCATTCAAATGCATGTTGTAACTAGATTTTTTTAAATAAAATATTTACTTGCTACCAACCAAAGATAATATCCCTTGAAATCTAGTTCAGAAAGTGAGTGGGGTTGAAGGGTGAGGACTGACACATTCTCCCTTTAATTTATCAGCACTTAATTATTTTATGGTTATGTTTGTGTGCAGAGGAAAAAAAGGGAGAAAGTCATGCAAAACCTGTACAATTATTTCTTCTTTTCTTTTTAATTTAGCATTAGTGATTGTAGCCCCAACAAAATGGATTTTTTCCCCTTCCTACATAAAAGCACTCTCCTAATTAATGTTTAAAGCTTACAATCACAAGGGACGCATTTTGTTTGCATCCATGAAAGCTGCCTTCATTTAAAGGGTTCAAGGTTACAGTCCTGGAGGGCAATTAATTTATTTAGTTGCCTTTGGTCAAAATGGTTTCTGGGCACTTTAGAAGAATATTGATCATTCAGCCCACTAAACTATTTGCAGAAAGGCGGCTGAAACCACTTTGTACCTTTCATAAAAATCCTTTCAATTATAGTTGAAAGAGTTTTATTTACACCTGCC
Source organism: Leptonychotes weddellii (assembly GCF_054177405.1). Classification (NCBI taxonomy): domain Eukaryota; kingdom Metazoa; phylum Chordata; class Mammalia; order Carnivora; family Phocidae; genus Leptonychotes; species Leptonychotes weddellii. Next base: position 90,922,391 of record NC_138369.1, on the reverse strand, counting down.
AATGCTGCCTTTCATGTCTATGTCTTCCTTTCTCCAGAGTTTATCTTCACTCCATCATATCTTTAAATAGTGCAGGTCACAGTGATTATGGTAAAACTCATGAGGAAATATGGGACTCCCATGGTGGACAGTTGCACTTTTTTTTGAGATAGTCATTAGAGCCATTCCCATATAGTCCCACTCTCCTTGCTTCTCTATTCATAGTAGGATTGTACCTCCTTGCCCGTGGGAGGTCAGGAGTGCTCACGAGACTTGCTCTGATGGAGCTGGATGTGGAAATGCCTATGTCACGTCCAGACAGAGATGTAAGAGCTGGTGTGTGCTTTACCACATTCTCTTTCCCCATTGCCATGGCCACCAACCAAGATCCAGAGAGCGGCTTCTTCAGCGGGTCCCAGAGAAAGGACCATAAGGAGGTGGAACAAAACTCCTGCTGACATTTGATGCGCATGTGGCATAATTATAAACCTTTGCTGTTTTAAGCCATCAAGACATGGAGGCTGTTTGTTATTTCAGGATAACCTGTACTCTCTCCTATTATATCTGTTGTTTTAAGTCTCAAGGAGAAACTAACTTCTAAGTGTCAATTAAAAGGGAATTTTGCTTAGGAATCACAGTGAGAACATTACCTCTTACCTAAATGGAGTCAGTTAAAGTTCTGTATTTATATAACGATCAACCAGTTCCTTCTCCCTCCCAGCAATACTTTTATTCTTAAGAGGAAAAATCATGGGGATTTTGGGGGCTGTGAACTCTCATTGTCATTTTCATTTTGAGATTGTTTTAAAAAGACTTTATCGAGAGAGAAAGAGCATGAGCGGGGGTAGGGGTGCGGGCAAAGAGAGAAGCCAACTCCTCTGCTGAGCAGGAAGCCCCAGAGGGGTGGGGGTGGTCCTCCATCCCAGGACCCCAGGATCAAGACCTTGAGCCAAAGGAAGACACTTAACCAGCTGAGCTACCCAGGCACCCCTGAGATGTTTTTTTTAATGCCCATTTTATTACTAAAGAACATGTGGCCCTGAGCAAGTCACTTCACTTTTCTAGACTTCAACTTCCCTACTATGGAGAAGGGAGAAATTCAAGTCACTTGATGGTCCCATGGTTTCTCGCAGCAGTAAGATTCTATGATTAGTTCACAGAAAACAATAGGAAAATTAAGCAGAACCTAGAACTCAAGTCTTTTAGTGCTGCTTCTAGTTTCTGAAAAGTGTTATCAAAGCAGTTTTGTTACAAGGCTATAATCTGAGAGAGATACTTATACTCATGAAAGAATACTACTACCGTGAAGGAAAGGATTTTCAAAGAAATAAAAGAGTGTTGGATATTTTTGTTTTGGTGTTTCTTTTGTTTTGTTTTTATGTGTTTGTTTTATTTAGTGAATGTCTGATTGAAGTGTAATCTACATGTGAAAAAATGCACAAGCCATAAATGAGGGAGCTGTTGAATTTGCACAAAGTGAACACACTCTTGTAACCAGCATTCAGAAACCCTTGTCACGACTCCCTGACACAGGGTTACCACCATCCTGACGCCACTAGTCTAACTTTTTTTTTTTTTTAAGATTTTGTTTATTTATTTGTCAGAGAGACAGAGAGAGAGAGCACAAGCAGGGGGAGCCGCAGGCAGAGGGAGAGACAGGAGCTGAAGGCAGACACTTAACCGACTGAACCACCCAAGCGTCCCACTAGTCTAACTTCTAAAAGCAGAGATTAGTTTTGCTGCTCTTGACTTCATCGAAGAGTACCAAATGTACTTTTTTGTGCTTTCCTCTTTCATTTAACTATGGATTCATCTGTGTTTTTGCACAAAGTTGCCCTTTGTTCATTCTCATTACTGTGTGGTATTCCACTGTATGGATTTACACAATCCATCCATTCCATTGCGATGGATTCTCAGGATGTTTCCAGCTTTGGGCTATTATTAATAGTGGGCATTTAAATGCATGTCTTTTGGTTGATGTTATTTCCTTGTATTTTCATGTGTAGGGTTCAGGAGGTAGACATCCTTAGACCTAAGTAAGAGGAGATAGCTCTGTGGCAAAAGATTGTATTTTAGAGCATCTCCCTAGGGACAGAGGGGAGAAAGTTCTATAGTCCCAGGGAGGGAGAAGGAAGAGAGAGACAGAAGGACAGGTGGAGAGAGCCAAAGTTCTTTGGAGCTAGAGGAGTGAGTGCTGCTGAGCTCTGCTACTCCTGGCAGGAATGTCATTGTTCCTTAGTTCACTCCTTTGAACCCTCAGGCAAGGATACCCTGTAGAATTTCCTCTGAAGCACTTTCTGGAGCAGCTCTGTTATGTCAAGGTAGGGAGTCAGCAAAAATGGTAGATGCTTAGAAGGAAAGTATTTTTCTAGATTTACTATTCAAAATTGAAGGAATCTTGTAAACAAATACAGTATATCAAATATTAAATAAAAATTGCATTCAAATTCATAAGGGAGATTAAAACTGTGAGCAATTGCTAATTCACCTGATTCCAGTTTTGAGCAATCTTGAAACCCGTGCTCCCTGTCCTCCACTCCCATGGGGTGTGCAATCATTTTTAAAAATGGTAACTGATCCTGAGGCATGTCTTTTTCTTTTTTCTTTTCTTCACAAAACCATGAAATAAGGAGGTAATAAATAAGAGGCAGCACACCCATAAGCTTGTCAGTTCAAATGTCATACTTGTTTTCATTCCTGAAATGTGGGGCTTGTTTTGGCCTTTGGAATGCAAAATCCTTTTCTCATCAAACCCATCTCATTTCACCCTGAATTTCCAACTCCTCTCTTTAGTCCTGTTTTTCTTTATGCATGCTTTGGTGAGTTAACCCACTAGTTATTGTTCAAAAGAAAGCAGTTGTTTCATTACATTAATGTAATTTATTGAGTTCTTTATGAACATTCTCTCTAATCCTTCCTACAGTTTCGAGCATTATCATCCCTGTTTTGTAGATAAGAAAGCTGAGGCTCAGTGAGGTTAAGACCTGTGGCTTAAAAGATGCAAGGTTGATATTTAGATGTAAGCCTGCTCTTGCCTTCCATCTTTCCACTTGAGGTATACCTATGCTGAGACTTATTATTTTTTTTAGTTTATCTGAGAGAGAGGGAGAGGGAGAGCACAGCAGGGGGAAGGGCAAAGGGAGAGGGAGAAGCAGGCTCCCCGCTGAGCAGGGAGCCCGATATGGGGCTTGATGTGGGGCTTGATGTGGGGCTTGATGTGGGGCTTGATGTGGGGCTTGATGCGGGGCTCGATCCCAGGACCCTGGGATCATGACCTGAGCTGAAGGCAGATGCTTAACCGATTGAGCCACCCAGGCGCCCCTGTACTGAGACTTATACTCTCAACCCAAAGCTGTAGAGATTTAACAAAGCATACCTTGTATCCTTAGAGCACTGGTTCTTACTGGAAGGCTATTTTGCCCCCCAGGGGACATTTGACAACGTCTGAAGACAACTGAAAGGAGGAGGATACTACTAAAACTGGTGGGTAGAGGTCAGGGATACTGCTAAACATCTTTCAATGCACAGAACAGCCCACAACAAAGAATTACGCAGGCCAAAATGTCAATAATGCTGAGGTTGAAAAACCTTCCTTACAGTGTTTGTACATCATAATGGTGTTTATTAAGCCTAGAAGAGTGATAAATTGCATTTGAAGGGGGCAATGAGGGATAGTTGAAAATATGTCAGGAGTCAGAAGATCTGTGTTTTGGTCCCAGGTCCACTGTTAACTAGCCTCATAGCTTTATGAAAATAGACTCTTAAAACCTTAGTTACCCCATGAGTAAATGAGTGGTATGAGTATCTGTCTTATCAATTTATTAATTCATCAAATTTCTACCCATTACCTACTAGACACAAGCACTGTATTAGACACTGATTATGCAACAGACAACAAAATAGGCATCATCCCTGTCTTCAAGTAACCTAGTGGGAAGCAGAGATAAGATAAATGGAACAATGTGCTGTGGTAACGTAATCTAGTTCAGGGCAGTCAGAGAAGCACCATCTAAGCTGACAACTGCAGAGCCAGAAGTTGGACAGGAAGAAAAGGAGAGAGAGTAGAGGATACAGGGTCTGCAAAAGCCCAGAAGTAGGACAAAGCGTAGGACAATGAAGGACCTGAGAAGTGTGCAGCAGGACTGAAGTGTACGGTGAGAAGGGAGGAGAGAGGTGTGCCTGGAGAGGGAAGTGGGGGGCAGCTCTTGGAGGGTTTTATGCCCAGGCTAAGGAATAGAAACTTCAGCCTAAGGCAGAGAGGAGAAAATGAAAGGTTTTGAAAGCACAGGGGTGACATGATCCGATTTGAGTTCTAGAAAGATCATTCAGGCTACTGGATGGAAAATGGATTCTAATTACTCTAGGGACTGGGAGACCAGGTGGGAGTTTGTTGCTGCTGACCCAGGAAGAGGTCACTGTGGTTTCAGCTGGAGTAGAGGCAATGGAATAGACTGAAGTGAGTGCCTTTAAGAACAGATCAATTCCTACTACTGATGGATTGACAAGATATCCCTGTTTTAGAGCTGCAGAGTTTCCAGAACGAAGTATGACTGCCACTGCTATGTTTAGAAGCTGGAAGTATCTGCAGACACTTCACCAGATTAGATTCTGTACAGGGCCTGTGTCTTTGTCTGGTACGTGTGAAGTCTTTGTGGGTACCTGACTGGCAGGGCCTAGGTCACACGTCTGCACTCAGACTGCAAGGGGTGCTGGGAAAGTGAGTATCTGGCTTCTCCCTGGGAAGAACATCCTGAACTTAGGAAGGATGTTTAAGAAAGACAGACTAATATGTCCTACAGTACCAGTAGAAAGTGATTTGTTAGCGCCTATAATTTATTTTTATTTATTTTAAAGATTTTATTTATTTATTTGAGAGAGAGTGTGCATGAGCACACACACAAATGGGCGTGTGGTGGGGGAGGGGGCAAAGAGAGAGGGAGGAGAACAAGCAGACTCCCTGATGAGCACGGAGCCCAGTATCAGGCTGGGCCTCAGTCCCAGGACCCTGAGATCATGACCTGAGCCAAAGGCAGACACCGAACTGACTGAGCCACCCAGGCACCCCTGTTAGCACTTATTTAGAATGCAAACCTGATAATAGCTCTCAAATTAAAAATACTCTTTTTTCTTTAAAATCCCACTTTTCATAATCTATTCGATACAAGTAAAATTACCCATACATAAGAGCATATATGCTACGGATAGTATGTAGCACTATTCCTTATGGCAAAAATTTGGTAACAAAGTGAATTTCATTTAACTGAGAGGTACTGCATATATGCCATTAAATATGCAGTCAATAAAAATAACTGAATTAGAGTCAAACCAGTTGGGACTGGGACTCTATGAAAGACTGAGAGGGACATGCTGGGGCCCTTCAAATAGTAATCTCTTCATATTTAACACAGATTTTCACTTATACCATATCCCAGGGAGTGAGAGGGGGAAGACTGCCTTGTTCCTCCTTCTAATTCAACACCCCAATCCAGATCCAAATCCCTGCATATTTAGCTCACAACTGCTGCTTCGCTCAGAAATGAGGTGGCCACTGATAACCGGGAAGGCACCACACCTTGGTTTACCTATCTTCCTACAGAAATCTGATTCTGGGTCTTGTACGTATCCTGGATCACCTTTGGGCCAACCAGGCTCTGTAACTCAACCCCGTTATGCAGTAAGCAAGAGCCTCATAAGGAAAAACCTAAAATAAATCCCTGGGTCTGAGTGGAAGCTTTTCTGCCTACAATTCCCTGACTCCCTGGGTAACAGCTTGGTTGTGACAGCTTAGTGGTCTGTCCTAGTCTTCTTGGGCTGCTATTCCAAAATACTGAAGACTGGCTGGTTTAAATAACAGAAATCTATTTTCTCATGGTTCTGGCAGCTGGGAAGTCCAAAACCAAGGGGCCAGCAGATTCAGTTCCTGGTGATGGCGTTCTTACTGGCTTACAAATGGCTGCCTTCTCACTGTGTCCTCACATGGTAAGGAGAGAAAGCTCTAGTGTCTTCTCTTTTTGTAAGGGTAGTTATTCCATCATGGGGCTCCACCCACATGACCTCATTAAATCGAATTACCTCTCAAAGGTCCCACCTCCAAACACTGGGAGTTAGGACTTCCAACATACGAATCTGGGGGTGACACGAACATTCACTCCATAGCATGACCTCTGAGGCATTACAGTGTGGTTATCAAGAACACAGTCTCAGGGGTCAGATCGCCAGACTGAATCTTGGTTCTGCCACCTACCAGCCATGTGACCTCGGGCAAGTTACTTAGCTTTTTTGTGTCCCAGTGTCCTCATCTCTAGCATGGGTTAGGAATAGACCCAGTGTACCTTAAGGAATAAGGATTAAGATAAGGAATAGACCTTATCTCATAAGGTTGTTATGAGGATAAATTACCTAACACATGTAATATGTCTACAGAGCAGCGCCTTTGACATACAAAAAGCTCAACGAATGTGATTATCATCATTCCCTTCTGGATCCAGATATGTCTTAATTCAGTCTCTTCCCCAAATATTCAACCTGGTCAAATTACCCTGGCAGCTTTCTTTCTATCCCAGCCTTTGGTTGAAGCTCCCAGTTTAAAAACAAAACAAAGCTGTATTTATTACACAAATAACATTACAGTAATGGGGATTCATGAAGGACAGGACTGAAATTCCTGGGGGTGGGAGAGGGAAGGAGGAATTTTGGAAGTTCTCTACAGTCATCCCAGTTTGGGGATGGTCTGGAGGGTGTTGTAGCCCAGTGCTGTTCTGTACTTGCAATGTTGCTATTTTCTATTTTCAAAAGCTCTATTTAACCATTGTAATTTGTGGCTTTCTTCAAAGCTAAGTATAGAGCAAAACATAATAATGCAAACTGGCTCCTACTGAGCTGAAATGAGTAGTGTTCTCTCACCAAATTCTCTTGCGAGCTTTAATAATTTCTTTAATTTCTCTGTTATTTTCCAATCTTGTATACCTTTTCCAGAAGCACTCATTTTGTCTTTCTTAAACTGGCTTTCCTCTGCTGGGAAAATGACCAAATTATTCTGCTCCCGTCCCGCTGCCACACCTCTATTTTTTGGTTTTCGGCTCCTATTCTGGGTTTATAACCAATTTCGCAGTTGTTGATCATGGTGAGAGGCTATAATTGAGTCAGTACTGGAAGAAGGAATGACTTGTCAGAACATTTTATTAGAAGGAAACCATTTCCAGGACACGAGGAGAGAGAAGGAACAGGAGCATACATACACATTGTCCTTGCTTGGGAACTAATAGTGTGGGTTCCAAAGTAGGGTTAGGTTAGGTCATTTTCTTTGACTCCATGACACACCATTCCTTTTTTTTTAAGTTTAAGATTAGCCTCTAACAGAAGGCAGTAAAGTTCTCTGTCTGGGTTGAGGCACAAACACTGTGTTTAGATGATAAGCTCTCAGAAAGAGCAAAATATTAATGTCACAGGAGCTCAGAAAACGTGAATTAAAATCGACAGACAGAAAGAAAGAGCCATGCTTGCAAAGCACAGTGGGTTGGTCAGTGGTTACCATATGGCTGCTTTTACAGGTCATGTGTAGCCACGTTTGTTTCTATATTTGGATATTCCTACCAAAAGGAGAATGTCTGGACATTCCAGAGTACCAGTATAAGAAGGGTGAGTAGCTGGAGCTGAAGTTTTGGATAAAAGGTACAGGAAAGACCTGCTTCCTTGCCGGAATGTGAGAGGGGCTCTGGAGTACTTTCTAGGAAAGTCCAAGATGCTCCTCTACCCACATTCTCTCCAGACTCAATTGCTTACAGTTCCTTGAGCACTCTTTATGCTTCCGCATCTCCGTGCCTTTCTTTTCTCTGCCAGAAGCGGTTTTTCCTACAGGTACACTCACTGCCCCTACGCAGAACCTATTCAAAAGATGCCAAGTCTTCTCCCTGCTAGAATTAATCCTCCCCTCGACTGCATTCCCATAACACTCTGGCCGTGCCTCTGTTACTAATCACTCTAGTGCCCATGCTTCTTCTAAAATCAGACCCTGAGGAAGGGATTTGAATATAAGAATTTATTTGGAAAGAGATCCCAGGAAGCACTGTGAGTGAGTAGGAAGTAAGACCAAGAAAGGGGAAAAGCCAATAAAGGGCGTTTTAATGAACAGGTTACTCCTGTGAACAACTGGGGCTCAACCCCATTAGAGATCTCCTGAGAGTCTGGGTGACACATGCTCAGAAATGTCCTACTGAAGGGCAAGGAACTGCCGCCCTCATTGGTTGTGAGTTGTTCTGGAGATAATCCTCCAGCACTTCCGTCCTGCCTCCAAGATGCTGAGCTGCTCCAAGGCTAAACAACACCTTTAGGTGAAGAAATGAGGGAAGCCATAGCCTCTAAGGGAACTATCCAGAGTAGACTGAGCGTCAGGTTGAAGGGGTATGGGCTTCACAAGAACAGCATACAACAAAGATTGACAGTGGTGTAAGCTTTTTGAAGGCAGGGAATGAATCTTACTCATCTTTATATACCCAAAATAATCAACATGCAGCTTTGTGCCTAGGAAGTGCTTAATCACTGTTAAACAAACAAGGTTGGGGCTCCTGGGTGGCTCAGTTGGTTAAGCGACTGCCTTCGGCTCAGGTCATGATCCTGGAGTCCCTGGATCGAGTCCCGCATCGGGCTCCCTGCTCGGCGGGGAGTCTGCTTCTCCCTCTGACCCTCCCCCCTCTCATGTGCTCTCTCTCATTCTCTCTCTCTCAAATAAATAAATAAAATCTTTAAAAAAACAAACAAACAAACAAGGTTGATTATCATTATATCTGACAAACCAATCGATACATTCAACAAATACATATTGAAATACTGACTATGTGCCACAGAGAAATCAAATGGGCCTTGTTGCTGCCCTTTGAGGAGCTGACTGTCTCAAAGAAAAGACAGGCAATAAACGAATAATACAATGTGGGAGATGAGTGTATTGACTGACATCATCAATATAGTCATCACCCATTGGTATAATACCTATCACCTGATTCTCAGCAGATTAGATTTTTATCTTCTAAGAAGGGAGAGTTTATTTCTCCTACAGAGGCTAGGGACAGAGAATAACTGATGAAAATTTTTTGGTGTGATTTCATATTCTGGGTTGATGGACCTGGATTTGATATAGACATAAAAAGAAATGATATGGAAATGTAGAAATACTACTTGCTGATTCTTTTCCATTTTTTACTTGAAAAATGAGCTGTTAAATTAGCTAAGTAGATTCTTGATTCCAGAAACCAGAGGAAAATGTGTATTTTCTTGTCTTGCTTGATAAATAATTATTCAGGGAATGCTAAAAAGAAGCTCAGAAAAGAAAAGAAAAAAATGTACCCCCAAAGTGGGCTTGTCTATACTGATTTCAATTTGAGATGAAGAGGCGGAGCAACATAACCACCGAAACTTGTGACCATAGTACTTTGGTTTTCTAGAACTTTAAAAAATAATGCCTTGAGGAATTCCCATTTCCAACCCAGCATGTAAGGAGCTTGGTATTTACCTAAATGAATTGAAAACTTATGTCACACAAAAACCTGCACACAGATGTTTATAGCGACTTTATTCATAATTGCCGAACCTTGGAAGCAGCCAAAATGTCCTTCAGTAGGTGAATGGATAAGTAAACTGTGGTACATCCAGGTGATGGGATAATATTCTGCACTAAAATGAAATGAACTATCAAGCCATGAAACAACATGGGGGAATCTTAAATGCATATTACTAAGTGAAAGAAGCTGATCTGAAAAGGCTACATGCTGCAGGATTTCAACCATATGACGTTCTGGTAAAGGCAAAACTATGTAGACAGTAAAAAACTAATGGTTACCAGGAGTTGTGGGGGAGGGAGGGATGTAGAGGTGAAGCACAGAGTATTTTTAGGGCTGTGAAACTACTCTGTATGATACTACAATGATGGAAATTGGTATATGTCATTATATATTCACCCAAACCCATAAAATGGGGTCACCTGGGTGGCTCATTCTGTTAAGCATCTGTCTTTGGCTCAGGTCATGATCTCAGGTTCTGGAAGAAGAACCCTTCTTCTTCTGGAAGAATCCCCACTTGGGGCTCTCTGCTCAGCTGAGAGTCTGCTTCTCCCTCTCACTGTCCCTCTGTGCTCTCTCTCTCTCTCATAAATAAATAAAACCTTTAAAAAAAAACAAAAACCCCATAGAATGCACAGCACCAAGAGTGAAGCCTAATGTAAACTGTGGACTTCGGATGATAATGATGCATCAGTGTAGTTTCCCTGATTGTAACAAATGTGGCACCGTGGTGTGGGATGTTGATCGTGGGGGAGGTTGTGCCTGTGTGGGGACAGGGAGTATTCGGGAACTCACTGTACCTTCTGCTCAGTTTTGCTGTGAACTGAAAACTGCTCTAAAAAATAAAGTTTATCAATTAAAAAATGATTGAATTGTTCGAAACACAAACCAATATTTGCCAAATTAAAAAGAATTCTTTTTCTGAATCATGGTACAATTAATTAGCTTTTGGGTGACATAATTTGACATGAGAATTCATGGAGCCTTTTTACATTTATATTTAGACTAAATATAATTCAATAAAGTACTTATTATGGATTCTACTGCCACTCACTTTGACAAGTACTATTGAGAAATATTAATCTTAAAATACATAGTTCAGAGATGCTAGATCATCTTTATTCATGAAATTATGTTCCCAGAAACAGTCTAGATTTCATTTACACAATTTGTGCTTCCCTGCATTTCATGCCTGCATTTGTATTCTCTGCCTCCCTTCCTAAGTATACTAAGGGCTCCACATAAGGGTGCGTGATTTGCAACATACAGAGAAAGAACAGTCCTAAATTGCTTTGGATTTTAAACTTGAGCATATATTGATGGGTAATTGTTAAACTATTTATTATTATTCTAACTACGGATAATAACTGTTTTACTAGTCTTATCTGTCAACAAAAGAAATTTTAGCCGCAGGGAGATTAGGCAACTGAATGATCCTCTTGTGCCAGACTCTGTAAGAATACGAGAAGGTAGCGAATTTGGGGGCCAGCTCTCACCTAACGTCTTCGATTCAGAGAACATTTCATTGATACTGCTGCCTTCTCTTGATTACCCTGAATCACCTGCATGTTTTTTTTTTTTTTAAGTCAGATCACCAAGACTTTGGTTTTAATTTTGGTTTATCTTTTTTTCTCCCTATTTTGTCTTTAATGAGCAAGCATTACGGATATAATAAAAATCTTTTTAAAGGGGCAGGATGTTTGTTTGTTTGTTTGTTTGTTTGTTTGTTTGTTTGAAAAGCTTCTATATAAGAGATTTCACTGAGGAATTCTTAACCACTTTTGTCTGTGATCCCCTCTGGCTGTCCGAGGAAGCAGAGGACACTTTCCAGAAGTAAATCTGCTCTAGAAGAAGAAATGCTTGCTGATCTGAGTAAGCCTGGGTTCGCACCCTGATCTGAGTTAGGGCAGTGAATGTAGGAAGGAATACACAAATAAATAAAGAAAAGGAAACTGATAAAGGATTTTCAGGAAACTCCTGAAAAGTGTCCGATGTGATGCCTGCTGCTTTGTTACAACAAATGCCCCATTTAGGTGGCCAAGCCCCACCTTCTTTATTATATGAGCATTCCAATCACGACACTTAGAATATTAAACATCCCCACTTTCCAAAAGGCAGGTTTAATTTGCAGACATTCACAGAGGAGAGGTTAGACCTTGACAGATGACACTGCTCCAAGTGTGTCCCTCCCTACCCCCCCCCACCCCCCGGGGGGCTGTGCAGGACTCCAGCATCATCAAAGGCCCTGCGGGTGGCTTATGGCGTAAGTCTATCAGAATGACCTGGCCCTAGCATTTGGTGAGGCCCCAGGGCATCTGAGCTCAAGACAGGAATTCACAATGAGGAAGTTACTTGTGGCCTGTGTTGAAGATCTTTTCAATTAAAGCTTTAACATTTTTTACAAGCAACCTCCAGGGATTCCATCATTCTAAACACCAGTTTTGATGGATGGCAGGCTAACACAGCAAGTGACTCGCCCAGCTCACTGCAATCATTATCAAAACTCAGGTACCCTTCCTTCTCCAGAGACCTCCCTGTGCTGCTGACAGGAAAATAGACAAAGAAAACTTTACGAAACATTGATTTTACTTAAATAAATGCATAAATGCTGTTTTGCAGCAGAAATGGTTCTTGTTTCTTGTTTTCTCGTTTAGTCATTAAAGATGAAGGAACATACAATCAACAAAACTACAAGGCAACCTATAGAATGGGAGAAGATATCTGCAAATGACATATCTGATAAATGGTTAATATCCAAAACATATAAAGAACTTATACAAATCAACACCCAAAAAACAAGTAATCCAATTAAAAAATAGGCAGAAGACATGAACAGACATTTCTTCGAAGAAGATATACAAAAGGCCAACAGACACATGAAAAGATGTTCAACATCACTCATCACCAGGGAAATACAAAAAAATCACAATGAGATATCACTTCATTTCTGTCAGAATGGCTAAAATAAAAACACAAGAAACAACAGGTGTGGGGAGGATGTGGAGAGAGGGGAACCCTCTTGCACTGTTGGTGGGAATGCAAACTGGTGCAGCCACTCTGGAAACAGTATGGAGGTTCCTCAAAAAAATCGAAGATAGAACTACCCTATGATCCAGCAATCACACTACTTGGTATTTACCCAAAAGAGACAAAAAAACTAAGTCAAAGGGATACATGCACCCCAATGTTTATAACAGCATTATGTACAATAGCCAAGATATGGCAGCAGCCCAAGTGTCCATTGATTGATGAATAAATAAAGAAGATGTACATATAATATATACAATGGAATATTATTCGGCCATAAAGAAGAATGAAATCTTGCCATTTGCAGCAACATGGATAGAGCTAGAGAGTATAATGCTAAGGGAAATAAATCAGTCAGAGAAAGACAAATACCATGATTTCACTCATATGTGGAATTTAAGAAACAAATGCACAAAGGGAAAGAAAGAGAGAGACAAACCAAGAAACAGGCCCTTAACTATACAGAACAAACTGATGGTTGCCGGAGGGGAGGGGGGCACGGGGACGAGTGAAATAAGTGATGGGCATCAAGGAGTGCACTTGTCCTGATGAGCACTGGGTGATGGAATTAGAATAAAAACTTAAAATAGTGAATTCAGGATGAGAAAAAAAAAAAAAGATAAAGGGAACAACATCCCGTGGTCTCCTCATTGACTGGGTGGCAACTTGGTATTAGGGGCAGCATAGTCCTGATTCAAATCCCTGCCGTGTGACTCTAGGCAAATCACTTCACTTCTCCAAGTCCTCTTTCCTTCAAATCTGCAACGGGGGTGGTAATAATACCCAGTTTTCATTTTTAATTGAGGGGATGGACCTATTCAGTACCTAAGGTGTGGTTGCTCCTATTCCTGGCTCTAACTGTAAGGGGCCATACCTATGAATGATGTATGCACGTGGTATGTACGTACGTGTGTATGTATCTATCCATTTATATGTGTCCTATACAGATATATGAGCCAACACTTAAGAACTGAAAAAATTGCATATAAAAACCTCAGACTTCCTGTTTCTTTTGAAAGTAAAATGAGAAGATCTGGAAACATTGGGCTGAGTCTGAGTGGCCCCTGCCCCTTGAGTCATGGCAAGTGTGCACAGTCCCACCCTTCCTGGACCACTTTATTATTCTGGGCTCAGCCTGGCCCCTTTGGTCATCTGACTGTGCCACTTTCTCTTGGTACCCCCATCCCACCCCCACCCCCCCACCCCAGGTCTCCAGGCAGGAGCTCTTCAGAAAGATAAGAGGCAAACTCCAGTTTATTTTCCATAGACTGGGGTGGGTAGGTGAGTGTTCACTTTCAATGAGAGGCCTCCCTTATCTCTTAACTTGTTGGATAGTTAAACTTTAAAGAGAGGGATTCAGAGGAGATGAATTGAATTAAGTCTTTGTTTTTTTCATTTTTTATTTAAATTCAATTAATTAACATATAATGTATTATTGGTTTCAGAGGTAGAGGTCAGGGATTCATCAGTTGCATAGAACACCCAGTGCTCATTCCTTCACGTGCCCTCCCTAATGTCCATCACACAGTTACCCCATCCCTCCAGCAGCCCGCAGTTTGTTTCCTAGGATTAAGAGTCTTTTATGGTTTAAAACAAGATGAAATTAGAGAGGGAGACAAATTGTATGGTAAATTAAAATCTTTAAATTAAAATTTGGTTCTGGCCTAACCCTGTTCAAGAAGACCCCCTGTTCTCCAAATCTTAGCTGCCTAGCTAAGCAGATGGGATTGCTGGAAGTAGAGATGAAGCAGTGGGTCCCAGAGCGTATTTCACCTATGACTGTTTCTCCATGAGGGCAACGCCATACTGAGGGAGTGTGTTGATAACTTGTGAGATTTTTTTTTTTCCGGTCGTCATAAAGATTAGAGGGCAACATTGCATTTAGGGAGTAGGGCCAGGATGGTGGATTCCCTGAAATATGCAGGGAATTTCCCTGAAATCCCCTACCCTAAAGGATTTGTTTTATCCCCCACAACTTCTGAATATCCTGCCAGATATTCATATAGGTAAAAAACATATTTATAATAACCTGAACCCAGAATCCGACTCCGTTATACATACAGAATGCTATCAAACAGTTTCAATAAGCACTGAATTTTCTGGGAATTCAGGTACTGTATAAATTAGGGAAGTGTATACTTTCTTTGCTCAGAAATTTACCATTTCAAAAACTACCTGAAGGCATCACTGTTTGATGGACTTGAGGTGACAATTCAACCAACTGTGTTATTCTGCCTGGGTAGATGCCTGATTCAGGGTATTTTTACCTATAGTAGCATATGTCTGATTAATCCATTAAGGATGTGTAGGCAAAAACTTGTATTTCATTGGAAAACTGGGCACTGTCTATAGCACACCCCTCTGGATTATCTGATTCTGATTTCATGGTAGCTATTCTATAACTTATGTAAAGGGTAGATAACTGATAATAATACAAAATGTAGATAATGCAAATTCTGTCCTAATAAAGGTACAATTGGCTTCTCTTCCACTACTGAAGAAACAAGTTTTGCCTCCATGTATACATTCATTTCAATACTTTTGACTTATAAATGTGTTCTGTTCATTCTTTGGTTTCCTCTCTTGAACAGATTATATTTGCCGGGTTCCTCATTATGACTTAATTAAAATATATGCGTATGCTCATTTTTCTATCTGGATAAGAGTCAAGATTTTACTTGTTTGATTTTATAAATTGTCTTTTAACAGTAATCTTGTCTGGGTATTTGCAAATTGAGATAGTATATCTTATTGGACATTACTTTCCTTTTAGTTCTCTCTTTATAATATGATGTTATATTTATTTTTTAATGCATCATATATAAATTTCATTTCAGGATAGCAGAAAGGGTGTTCCTAAATTTATTATGGGGGTGCCTGGCTGGCTCAGTCAGTAGAGCATGCAACTCTTGATCTCAGGGTTGTGAGTTCGAGCCCCACGTTGGGTGTAGAGATTACTTAAAAATAAAATCTTTTAAAAAAATTTTTGTTATAGAGGCGCCTGGGTGGCTCAGTCTGCCTTCAGCTCAGGTCATGATCCCAGGGTTCTGGGATCGAGCCCCGTGTCTGGTTTGTTTCTCCTTCTCCCTCTGCCCCTCCCCCAATTCGTGTTCTCTTTCTCTCTCTCTCAAGTAAATAATAAAATCTTTTTAAAATTTGTCAGAGGGGTACCTGGGTGGCTCAGTCGTTAAGCATCTGTCTTCAGCTCAGGCCATGGTCCCAGGGTCCTGGAATCGAGCCCCGCATCGGGCTCCCTGCTCGGCGAGAAGCCTGCTTCTCCCTCTCCCACTCCCCCTGCTTGTGTTCCCTCTCTCGCTGTGTCTGTCTCTGTCAAATAAATAAATAAAAATCTTTAAAAAAAAAAAAAAAGGAAACATGGGGTCTGAAAATGTTGGAATTACAGATTCCTTTGGAAATTCTCTGAACAAGCCCACATATGTAACTGATCAACTGGGTCATTATTTTTCCGAGTCAGACACAGAGCTCTGAGTTCCAGCCTATTTAGAGCAATCACTAAACTTTGAATTGTTTTGGGAACAACTATCCTTCCCCTCAACTCAGACTTTGTTTAGACTTAGTACTGAGAGTCAGTACTGTTGGCTGGTACTGTTACAAAGTAGCCGTTTATGTGTACCACTGATCACTATCTTCCCTAGATCATCAAAAGCCAAGAGTATTCCAGACAAACTGCATTGTCTGGCCATCAGAGATAATGTCAAAAAAGACTAAACGGAGGCATGTTTTCTTATTTTCTCCTTCCTTGATCTATGTTTTTTCATCCCAGGATGAAAACAGCCCAGAGTGCTCATTCTCCAGGTCCCCTCCAGGGAATCCTGATCCTGACTTGTAGCCCTGCAGTAAGTCTTAGGCCCAACTATTGTAATACAATCATCTGATGCCACATTTTAAAGTCTGGGAAGGGTAGGATCAGAGGCTGAAATTTCTTTAAGACCAGGAAGAAATAGTGAATTGGCTTACCTATCTTGATGCCATAAATTTCACCCCTGGCTGCTGGCTGGGAATGTGTTCAGCTGACAATGACAAATGAAAGGGAAAAAAGATCCAGTCCTGGTTGTTTACTACTAAAATATCCTTATTTTAAGATATGGCTTTTCTTTGTATTAAATAAACACACTTATCCCCCAAAAAGTACAGAGGAGCTTGGCAAACAAAAATAAACTTTAGAAAATTTATGAGCCTGGCTTATATATATTGCTTTATTTAGAGGATAATTCTCACATATTTTTTCTTCCACCTACCAAAAGGAACATGCATAAAAAATGAACTAAGCTTGGCAGGAAATCCATCAATAAGGTTAATTTAAAGTGTAGGCAGAACAGCAAATCTCCATACGGATATCAAGGGGCTTGTTCTTATTTCAAAACCAATTGACTTCCAGACATCTGAATATGCCTCTCTGAAGAACCAGACAGAAGGAAATCCCAGCAACTTAAACATCCACCTCCCCATCCTGATGATATGTCTTCTGGGAATTCATTTTTAGGATCACTTACAACATAAGAGCAGAGCTGAGGCTAGATATGGGGCTGTGCCGGGAGCAGGTGCTCAAGACATGGGCTGCGTGGGTTTAAGCTCTGGTGCCATCACTCACGAGCTCTATGATTTTGGGTGAGATATAGAACTCCCCTAAGCCTCAGTCTCCTCATCTGTAAAATAATGACAGCACACGATGCTGTATGACATTACAGATCGATACATGGCTGAGGTGACCATATTTGATAATTCATTAAGAAGTCTTATACTGTGTCTGGCATAATTATAATTATGAAATATTGAAGACCTGGGTTTTTTTTTAATACCAGAAATTGGTGAGGGGGGTGTGTGTGCAGATAAATGGGAGCATATCATTTTAAAGATTAATGATTTTAGGGGCCCCTGGGTGGCTCAGTTTGTTAAGTGTCTGACTCTTGATTTTGGCTCAGGTCATGATCTCAGGGTTGTGAGATCGAGCCCTGTGTGGAGCCTGCTGAAGATTTTCTCTCTACCTCTTCTGCTGTCCCTAACCCCCTCTTCTAAAATCAATCAATCAATCAAACAAAGATTAATGATTTTAAAAGAGCAGCTCCTCCAAAGACGAAAAAAGGAACTAAAATAAGACCTCAGAATATGGCAGAAATTTTTGTCTTTCAGCATAAAAGAACTTGGTTCTCCACAGGGCTTTACTCTTTTCTTGGCCTAAGTCCTCTACCAGAACTCTGAACCATACTGGGGAAAAGATAAATTTCTTTTTGATTCCATGGGGATTACTTAAAAATACTACTATCTGACCTAGCAATCCTACTTCTGGGTATATATCCAAAAGAATTGAAACCAGAGTCTCAAAAAGATATTTGCACACCCATGTTCGCAACAGTAGTATTTACAATAGCCAAGAGGTAGAAGGAACTGAAAAATCTATCAGTAAATAAACACATAAACAAAATGTGGCATACACATACAATGGAATATTATTCAGCCTTAAAGGAAGGAAATTCTGTCATGGGCTACAACGTGGATGAACATGAAGGACATAATGCTAAGTGAAATAAGCCAGTCACAAAAATACTTATATGCTATATAATCCCACTTGTATGAAATATCTAAAGTAGCCAGACTCATAGAAACAAAGCGGAATGTTGGTTACGAGGACCTGGGGGAAGTGGGGAAGGAGGAGTCATTTAATGGGTACAGAGTTGCAGACTTGTGAGATGCAGACGTTCCGGTGATCTGTTTCCTAACAATAAAAAATATATATCTGTTTCACAACAATGAATATACTTCACACTACTCAGCTGTACACTTAAAAATGGTTATGATGGTAGGGCGCCTGGGTGGCTCAGTCGTTAAGCGCCTGCCTTCGGCTCAGGTCATGATCCCGGAGTCCTGGGATCGAGCCCCGCATCGGGCTCCCTGCTCCTCAGGAAGCCTGCTTCTCCCTCTCCCACTCCTCCTGCTTGTGTTCCTGCTCTCTCTCTCTCTCTGTCAAATAAATAAATAAAATCTTTAAAAAAAAAAAATGGTTATGATGGTAAATCTTATTTTTTTAGCACAATTTTAAAAATGAAGAGATGCACGGATGCTTGACATGTAACACAGGTACAGTAAATCCTAACTATTGGCTATTAGTAGGGTTATCCAATGCCGGTCCTCGAACATGACTCTTTCCCCAGCACCCCCTCCCCAGCCTTTTCCTCATAGATAACATATCTTCTTTCTCCATCTGCTCTTGCACTCTGTCCTGTTTCATAGCTTTGCTTGCACCTTTGTTCTGTCAAATGCAGGAGCAGTGAAGTGCAGAACACTGTGTTCCCTGCTGAGTCCTACCCCGTGCCATGCACGGAGTGGGTGCACACTCTTTTTAAGTTTTATTTTTTTTTATCTTTCCATTACGAGTATAGCAAGTCAATGATACAGAGAATATTGACAATAACGAAGTATGAGGAACAGGGAAAAAAATTATCAAAGTCCGGCCGCTTAAAAGCAATTACATGTTAATTTGTTGGTGGTGGGTTTTTTTGAGTAACTTTGTGAATTAAGTAGAGTGAAAACAAAATGCTAACTACCTTAAAAAGGAAGGTAAGGACTTAATATTCAAGTAAATTTGGGAATTGTTTTCCTCGAGAATATTCTAGGGTAGTTTGAGGTACCTGGTAGCTAAGACCTTGATGGGTAAGTTGGAGTCAAAGAGACAGTGTAACTATGATAATACAAATATAGCTCTTTTAGTTAATATCATTTTGGTTGCAGTCAAAAGAACCCAGCTCGGGCGCCTGGGTGCTCAGGTGGTTGGGCGACTGCCTTCGGCTCAGGTCATGATCCTGGAGTCCCGGGATCGAGTCCCGCATCGGGCTCCCTGCTCAGCAGGGGGTCTGCTTCTCCCTCTGCCCTCTTCCCTCTCGTGCTCTCTGTCTCTCATTCTCTCTCTCTCAAATAAATAAATAAAATCTTTAAAAAAAAAAAAAAAAAAAAGAACCCAGCTCTGGCAACCAAAGCATAAAGATGAATTAATTGCTGTCGAAGTATAATTTCAAAAAGCTAAAACATGGGTCTCCTACCAATGATACAGTGTACCTGCGTCAGAGATTTATTTAACTAATTAATGAGGGAACCAGCAGGATGGTAAAGCTGGTTCAGAGGAAGATGCAGGAGATTGATGTATACATGATCAGTGAAAGACAGGATGCTAGAATCAAATTGCTAAATTAAATGCCAAAAAAACCCCAAAGCAATACAACTACAGCCTCTATGGATATCCATTCCACTGAGCAAAAATGATTTGCATTTCTATTAGACAAAAAATCATATGGAACTCAATTAGTTAACATCAAATGTTTAGGAAACGGGGCCCTAATCAATAGTCCACTGTGAGCCAGAGTTCCTTCCTTCCAGGGTCATGTGACCCCCAAAGCAGGCCTGTTGGACAGTTCTCCAATATGACATTGAAAGACACACAGTCATCCTTCCTCTTGCCTGAGTTCCGAAGGTTTGATAATGTTTCTGAACTGGGAGCCTCAAGTCACTGGACAATCATTACTGTCATGTGCTGCTCATGTCCCGTGGGCCAGGCCTGTGCCAAACACTCTCCTTGCCATGCCTCGTTCTCCCAACAGCAGAAAAGGGACTATCATTCCTGCATTTTACAGAGAGGCAACCTAAGGTGTAGAAAGTTCCATACTTTCCCCAAGGTGATATGGCTGATACAGTGGCAAAGTCCAGGCAGGGCTCTGTCGGGCCAGCTCTAATTCCAACTGGGAGTCTCCCAGGCACTCCCGGAGGTCACCCAAGAGGAGGCACTGGGGTGGGAAGGGGGGAAAGAGCAGAACTCTCACTGGGAATGACCTAAGCTCTCGTTCTTTATCATTCCTGTCATATGCATACTTTATGGTATCTAGATGAGCATAGTAGCACATATGCAGCTTCTGAATGGATAATTATACATATTTCAGTGGGCCACAATCAGAAAGGTTTGCAGCCTTCTGCTGCAAAGCCTTTCAGTTTGTCAGGAGCATGGTTATGGTGCACATGCATTTTCATGTTTGCTGCTGGGCATTTCTGGCTCACTTCTTCAGTCTTACTCAGCTTGTTTCCTCAAAATGTTTCTGATTCTGGTGTCTAGCCATGAAGACTGAGAGCCTCACACCTTTTCCTTGCAGTGTGAGAGGTGCAGCATTTTCATCTCTAGGGAGATCAGGAGATGCTTGCGGGCAACGTTGCTGTCCTTTTCTGTGCTTGCTGGGAAGGCATGACGAAGGTCAAATCCACGTTCTCATTTGCTCCCGTCTCTAGCTCTGGGCTTTGTGAGAGTGAGGGGAAGGGGGCTAGCCATGAAATGGAGAGTGATTCACACATAATTCTCAAGCAATTAATTCATCTTTATGCTTTATGCTTTATGCTTTAAGCCCTACTCAGGGCTTTCAGAAATCACCTTGGTGGGTGGCTGAGTGACCTGAAGATGAAAGAAAGTAAATTGTCAGGTTCTAGCCTTAGAAAACCAAAGAGCAGTGAAGGCTGGACACAGAGTCTATGTGAATTAAGGAGATTTGCTCCCAGAGAGAGCAGTGCCGGTGTTGTCCCCAAAGCCAGACTCCAGGGACTGCTTGGAGCTTTTGGAGCAAAGCATTCCAACTGTTCTATAACATTAGTATTATTGGGCATTCTCTGAAATTACTAGTTACACTCAGTTGAATAAATGCTCCTAAATGCAATTAAGAATGTATTATAGGTTGACTTTATGGATGAGCTAAGAAAAATACTCATTATCTTGTCTCTCTGGGAAATACTACATATACTTAGAGGCTTTGTGCTCTTGCACAGTTGTAGGGGACAAACAAGCAGGGGAGAACCAGGGTTCCCTGGCCCAGCTAGGGGTGCCTCTTCTGTGCCCCCACATCCACACACAGAACTTGGCACCCCCACCGCCTTCCCAAACTTGGAAGCCTTCTCTGAGAAAGCTTTATGTGGTGAGGCTGGGAAACACAGCTTGCTGCCTCGTCTCAAAAGCAACCCCAAAAGCAGATAGCCTTCAGGGACTTCTGGGTGATGGCTCAACAGGAGAGTGTGGCCCCAGGTAAACAAAGAGGTCTCAGAAAGGGCATGGTGGGGACTCCTGGCCACCCCCACCCCCCCCACCCCCGCCGCTGGAGTCCTTCTAACCAGTCCTCAGGTGAATGACAGAAGCCCACCAGCCGATTGCCTCTCTGCCTCCTTCTTCACAAGTGTAAAGTGCTTACAGGACAGACTAGGTCCTGGGCTCCAGCTCCTCTCTGCAGAGAAGCTCTGCCATTTGTTTGACAAATAATTGTGCCTGGTGCTGTGCTGGGATGTCCGCATCCCTTGCCCAAGTGGCCCAGAGGAGTTCAAAAGCCTCCTTACTGTAGCAGAGACCCAGCCTCAGCAGCTCAGCATTGCCTGGAGGCCTGTTAGAAACATAGAACCCCAGCCCCAGCCTGAACCTACTGAAACAGAAGCTGCATTTCAACTGGATTCCCCCAGGTAGTTTGGATGTGCCTTAGTTTGAAAAGCACTAATCTAAAGTTTAACTGGCCCAAGATCACATCCCAGCCCCACCATTTGCAGGCAAGTCACTTCGCTTCTCTGAGCCTGAGTTTCAGCATCTGTAAAATGGAAATAGAAACAGGTCCCACCTCACAGGGTGTTGCAAGGAGGAAATGTCCTCCTGTATGTGAACTGTAACACCTACATTAAGTGCTCAGAAAGTAACATCTAAGAGTAATGTGCCATCCCCCACACATGGAAAGCGAACGCTGCCACAACTTCGTATTAAAGCGTGTCCCCATCTGCCTGGCATCTCCTTTGCTCAGCCTATATTCTTGAAAGGCTGATGAATCATCCTTTACCTGGGGGTGACAGTGAGAGCTGGCTTTGATACCTCTCAAAGACCACCAGTGGGATTCACTGACTGTTCTCTTGCAAGAAGACAACAAAATTCAGTCTTCAGCCAATCACCCACTGTGGTAGCCAGCCTCCAAGATGGTCCCAATTATCCCTACCTCCAAGTCTTCATGCAGCTGTGGGGCCCGCTCACACCTGAAAAAGGCTGACCTGGGGGCGCCTGGGTGGCTCAGTCGGTTAAGGGTCTGCCTTCAGCTCAGGTCATGATCCCGGAGTCTTGGGATCGAGTCCTGCATCGGGTTTCCTGCTCATCAGGGAGTCTGCCTCTCCCTCTGCCTCTCCCCCCTGCTCATGCTCTCTCTCGCTCTCTCAAACAAATAAATAAGATCTTAAAAAAAGAAAAGGAAAGGAAAAGAAAAGAAAAGAAAAAAAAGAAAAGAAAAAGAACAAGGCTGGCCTGTATAACCAATAAGATATTGTAGAAAAAGTACACAAGCGTGACTTCCAGGGGTGGGTCACAAAAAGATATCGCAGCTTCCGCTTTGCTCTCTCTTGGATCACTCCCTCTGGGGGAAGCCAGCTGCTGTGTCATGAGGACACTTGAGCAGCCCTACGGAGAGATCCACGCGGCAAGGAAATGAAGCCTCCCGCCTGCAGTCACGTGAGTGAGTCCTCTTGCCAGTGGATCCTCCGGCCGCTGTCAACTTCAAATGACTACACCCCCACAGCTCCAGGCAGCATTTTAACTCCAACCTCTGAAGAGATTCTGAGCCAGAACGACCCAGCTAAGCCATTGCTGAATTCTTGACCAGCAGATACTTTGTAAGATGATAAATATTTATTGTTGTCTTAAGTCACCACAATGTGGCAATTTGTTATGCAACAATAGATAACTAATACATCCACTGTAGTAGCCAAGTATTTCTCTGTGTGTGTGTGCATAGTCCTTCCCAATAAAATTCTCATTATCTAAGATCAGTAGAACGCAACGAAGAGAATAAAATTCTCTTTCAGTCTCATTTGATAAAGCATTCCAACAGTTTCGGACAAGCATAAAGCATGTAGATCCAAGATAAGTGTTAACAAAGGGGCCACTTCCTCCCCACCTCCCCATAGAAGGAATGGATTAACCATTCCATTTCCCAGGAGGAGAGAGAGGGAAAAAAAAAGAAGCCTAAGAGTCTCCCTCCCAGGAGTTTCCTTTTGTCCCCTTTTTGTCCTCCGGGGCGGGGGGGGGGGGGGGGGG
>NC_138369.1:90833166-90898636 GCF_054177405.1 Leptonychotes weddellii | reverse complement strand
TGAGCAAGAAGCATACATTCGACATAGGTACAAGTTATTCTAAATTAATTTTTCATGATCAGTCAACATTGTCCGAGCTCTCACTTCCCCATGCCACCACCAACAAAAGAAACCTCTGGTACCCGCTAATTCCGGTCTCTCATTCTCAACATAATTGTTTATCTTCCAGCTCCAAGTGCTGCATAGTAGAGGGGGAACCAGGTGCTTGAGGAAGTCAGAGCATCTCATAAAAACAGTGATGACATGTACTATGCACTACTATACTGTTTATGTATCTTTCCTTTAATCCTCACAATAATTCTATGACAGAACTATCACTTATTCCCATTTTATTAAGGAAGAAACTGAGGCTCAAAGGGATGGCACAGATGGGGAGTGTGCGGAACATTCTAGGGTTTGAATGCGGGTCCGGCTGGCTCTGAAGTCTTCGGTTTCTAATACACAGTATTACATTTTGAGCCCTACGTGGGAGCCCAGTCCTTAGTTTAGGAAACATTCTTTTAAAGTTCTTTAAATTTTTGACCTAAAGGGTCATACTCTGATATTTTGTAAGCATTTTGGATTTGGTCCTCTTTGGAAGCTGTCAATTACTGCCACAAAACCCATCTTTCTTAGCTAGAAATAGACTCAGAAACGCCATTTCTGACACTTTCAGGAATTTCCTGGCCATTTAACCAAGAACTACCACTTCTTTTGAAAGGAAAACAACTCGCATGCTTTCCTGCTGTAAATGCCCCGTTGCCCCAGGAGGAAGCGCAGGCGTATACTGTTCAACTCTGCTTGCACAATGGAAGCCACTGAGCCACCACAGGCCCAGCCTCAGCCCCGTGGGAGACAAGTCAGAAATAATATCGCGCACTCTGGGACTTTTTCCTTTGAGTGAAAAGAGCACTGGTTTCAGAGTCACATGGCCCTAGGTTAGGTCTCCTCCATCACACGGGTCTGTGACCTTCGAGATATTTCTTTAACCCTGGTCCTTGATTTCCTCACCTGTGAAACGGGGACAAAATATCTAACATGACAAGTTGTTAGGAGTAAAGGAAATAATATTTGTCTAACATCTAACGTAACACTCGGCATGTAGTAGGTATCCATAAATCAGAGTTCCCTGAGAATCACCTGGGGCCCGTTTTTAAAATATCCATGCTCAAGACCTATGACCCAGGGATTTGACTTAATTGTAAATTTTTAAAAGCTCCAATGTGAGTCTAAGCTACACCCAATCCCTCTCCCTTGCTTTTGCCCAATCCTTCTAGAGACAGAGTTCTGTTCCTAAACTGACTCCACGCCTGGCGTGTGACTCAGACACGCTACCGCAGGTCCGAAAAGGTTGCAATGTATTCAAGTTATCTCCTGGTACATGTTTACTGTAATTGCCACATATTTAATTCCTTTCATTGTGCCAGAACTTTTGAAATATGTTTTCTCAATTAATATGTTTTCTCAATTAATATTAATTATCCCTACGAAGTAAATTATATTCTTGTTCCCATCATACAGAGTAAGAAGCTGAGACTCATAAATGTACCTCATTCTTTCAACAAATATTTATTGCATGCCATTAATACGCCAGCCACTGCTCTAGGAGAACGACTTGTCCAAGTCACAGAATTTTAAGTAAGGAAGGGAGCCTGGATTCAGTCTCAGACTGTCTGACTCACAGTGCGCTTTCTCCCACAGCTCACCACCTCACAGCAGAACCATTGAGCCCAGCAGTAGGCACCAGGAAAAGGGGGTTTCTACTTAATCATTCATTCAGCCCTCACCCTCCAGGGAGCGCTACTCACATGGTGTTCTGGCTGAGTAATGCTCCCTAGAACCGTGCAACGAAGCAGCCCTGCCATTTCTATTTGTGGGGGAACCATTTTACAGGGGGGGAGCCAAGGCACAGAGAGGTTCCTAGGGTCACAGAGCTGCTAAGTGCTTCCCAAGCCTCAGGCTGGTTTGCAAGCTTCCAGAGGACACGGTGCTCATCTGCTGTGTGGCCCTGGAAGGCAGCAGCCTTCGATGTAGTGGGTATTCGAGCCACGTGAAACAATGGTGGAGCAAAGCCTGACGGAGCCCTCCTGAGGGAGTCAGTGCCCTAAGGGATCAGGGCAGTCTCGAGTCTCATAGTTGTGGGTTCCAAGCAGATGCCAACCTGAAGCATGTGGTGACTATGAGTCTTCATGATTATATTTAGCTTGCATTGCATCACATACTCAACCAAACATATTAAAACACAGTATCTGTGTCCAAAGGACTAAATATACACAAAAAGACAGAGAGAAAGGGGGATGTGTCTGGAGGAAGCGAGTGAGCCTCTCCTTTCTTTGCTCTTTCAGGATTCTGATCTGCACTGAGAGCTGACATCAGATACTGCATCAATACGTACTGCGTTTTGTTTTTCTGACCGGTAGGTACAGTGGAAAGACGTGGACATGAAAGCCTCACCATGTTCTCTCTGCACCTGTCCCTGAGCTACACTGACATGTGAGCAGCTGGTGCCTTGATCAGGTGGGGTCCCGGCCTCATTCTGGAACTCTGGTTCATGAACTCTGGTGTGTGTCAAATGATCCAGAGAGCTTGTTAGGACACACATTTCTGGAGGGACGCCTGGGTGGCTCAGTGGGTTGAGTGGCTGCCTTCGGCTCAGGTCATGATCGCAGGGTCCTGGGCTCGAGTCCCGCGTTGGGCTCCTCGTGCTTCTCCCTCTACCTGCCGTACCCCTGCTTGTGCTCTCGTTCTCTCTCTGACAAATAAATAAAATCTTAAAAAAAGACACACATTTCTGGGCCTCATTCCCAGGGTTTCTAACTTATTTGCATTTCTAACAAGTTCCCAGGTGATGCAGATGCTGCCTGTCTAGGGACCACACTTTTAGAACCTCTGGTCTCCAATAACAAGGTAGTTCTGTAAATGCTAGAAGGGGCCAAATTCAAGATACACTGTTGAATGTCTAAAACACAAGGGCAAAGGTGTGGAGGAGGCAGGGGAAGAGTTTACCACTATTTGCATAGAAAATAGGTTGACATATACACTTGCAGCTTGTATATGCATTGACTATTTCTGGATGGTTACCCGAAAAAATGCTAATAATTGTTGCCGCAGGGGACTGAGTGTCTGGGGTGCTATGCTGACTGTTCCCTGGGCCTCTCCCCAACTCCAACACCACCCCAGATCATTTTCCTTTCTCTGCTCCATTCCCTGCAGAGAGTCTGTCCTCCAGGGTCTCCATCACCCCGTTTCCCTCGAGGGTTGACTTCCTCCTGGGTTTGGCTAGTGGGAGGCAGCAGTAGGAGATCCGAGGGTGGGCGGAGAGGAAGAAGGACATTTCTGCTGCACGCTCTCCCCGCTTTGTCCACAGCTAGCTCCAGCTCTCCCTGGTTTCCGCTTGCACTCTTTTCTTCTTCAGCTGTTGCTAGCTCCTCGGGCCTCCCTGTCCCTCGTTTATCCCCTGAACCCTGCCCTCACCTCGGTAAGTGGTCCCTTCCTTAAGGTCCCTGAATTCGGGATACTCTGGAGGTGCATTTTGCTTTCTGCCAGGATCCTGACTGAGAACGGGAGGAAACTTACTATTCACCGTGCGTCCTTTTGCGTCATTTAAATATTTTGCTATGTGCCTATGTGTTCAAAAATGCAAATATTAAAAAATACATTATAGGAATAGAAATTCAATCTTAAATCATCTCACACAGTAAGTTTCCAAAGAGAATTACTGGACAATGGGTCTACTTCAGCACCTAATGTCCCTTCATCACGTTTGGCTTTAATCTGATGCTAACAAGGAATTGATACTTATCTTCTATTCCAGCCCTGGCAGTGCAGTCAAGGTGAACGTTCCCGGAGGACAAGGACCAGAGCTGATGCCTCTTTGCAGTGCACGTGGTATCCGGGTTGTCAGGGTAGGAAATGACGGAAAGGAATTTTCAGCTTTGGAGTCACACACACTAAACTCGAATCACATCTATACCACTTTCTTTCTCTGATTCCATGAATCTCCTGTTCCGCCTGGTTCCCTTAAGGGGACTCATCACATCCCACGGTGGGTTTGCACTATTTGGACATGGTCTCTTGGACGCCATGAACATTAATACTTTTACATTCTGCCGTGAGCCTAAGAAGTAAGCCGTTAAACTCTTAGCTGTTTTTATTCCAATGTGTGCCCAACGTACCCTCACCCTGTGCCTGAGCCACACCCCCTCCCAGGCAGGAGTAAAGATGGCCCAGGGGTCAAGCATGGGAAAGGGGCTGGACCTAAGGCACTGAGATTTAGAGGACACGAAAATTGTAAATAATGATTTTGAAAGCTTAACATCTATTTAGCAAGAGTAATGGTTTAAAGTGGGAAACCGCCAGATGGTGTGCACTGTTAATAATGCCCATCTGTGAGCCATATCATGAATTATAAAATTGATTTGGAGGAGAACATCTCCTGCTGTTTGCCCCAGGTGCCAAAATGTCTCCTTATAGCTCTGGGGGTCAGGTACAGGGTGAGCAGACTGAGGTGCATATTGCTTAAAAATAATACTGTGTAATATTTTTACCTAATAACAAGACAAAACCTGACTGCTAATTTTTTTTAAGGTTGCGAAGTATTTGCAGCATTCAGAGGACCACGTCGGAACTTCCTGCTTTACACACAAGCCGGGAGCATGGGGATGCCTGGCTATAGGCAGAGCCCCTCTCTCCAATGATCTGATCAACTTTTGACCTTCTGCCCTGGTTCTGGGGATCCTGGTTTCTGAACCCCTGGACCCTCACCTGGGCTCCTGACAAGGGCCTCAGATTCTCTTGCATTAAACACCAGTTTGCTCCTGCTTCTCCCCCTTGACCCTGCAAACTCTCCCCATCTGACGTCACAGCTGCAGATAACAGGTGTTCCCATTTCTCTCCTTGGTCCTCCTTAGTCACCTGGATGCATGCCTAGCTTGAATGATTCTATTTCCCAACCCCTTGAGCACATTCTTTCCCCTACTTTTTGTCTCACCTGGAGTGAATGTCCTCCGCTGCTCCCCACAAAGCTCTAACTCTACACTTTCCCTGTGAAGACTCTTGACTATCTCTAGCCACGAAGGTCTTCCTAGAATCCCTGTAGGTAGAGCACCCACCTGATTATATTTTGCCTTATGCTGCCCTCAGTTATCTTCACTTGTGCTTATCTTGTCTCTCAAATAGGTCGGAAAATCTCCTGACACCCATGCCTCCTGTCTTTGCACCTTCTCCCAAGGTGCGTCTGAGCCATAGCTGGGAAGACAGAGAAGCTTAATTACCCCTATTCCCTGTTTAATGCATCTTGTCCCATGACGTAAGTTTTCCTCCACCTTCACAGCGCATTGGAATCACCTGGGGAACTTTAAAATATGCAGATTCCGAGGCCCTACGCCCAGAGATTCCGTTTCAGTTGGTCTGGAATGGAGCCCACTTTGGGGTGTTTGAAATCTCCGCCAGTGATTCTAACGTACAGCTGAGAGTGGGCACCACAGCACTGTATGAACTGGGATGATGGTCCTCAGCTGTATTGAGTTCCCTAGGCCGCTCAGTTTGTCTTCTGGCTGCACTTTCTCCATATTTCAAATTATATCTTACAAGTTAAATTGCCACCCTCAGCTCCCTTCTGATAGAACCTACAAGGAATAGTCTTTAGGCAAGTGAAAACTTTCTGCCATTACCTCGCTGGGCAGAAAGTCAAGCTGTAAAAAACCAGCCAAGTAGTTGCCTTCAGAATGAGCCACTCGTTAATCAATGAGCTGTCCTCCAAGCACCTGCGTGAAGCCAGGCGGTCACCATTTGTGACATCCTACTTCCTTCCCCCAAATAAATCAGACGGGGGAGCTAGCAAACAAAAAAGACTAAAGGTGCTTCTACGTATTGAGGTCACCAATAAGTAATGATAAGAGAACAGAAAAGGGGGGAAAAACAGGGATGATGAATTAATGAGGCTATTATGACAAAATGATTTAATGGCAAATACGTGCAACTGAATTAATGAGGCTTTGATGGCATTTCCAAGTTTCATTTCCCTTGAGTATCTCAGTGAATCCAGTATCTCCCGGAAAACTTGTAAGAATATTCTGTTTTGAAGACTTTCTGCTAACAAGACAAGAAAAGCAACCTTGAGGAATATTTTTCTCATTCACCTCTTTCCGGCTTACTGCAGTTTTAATTACTGGTGAAATAAAACCATGGGGTGAAAAGGGAAAAAACCAACAACCCACAGAACTCTTGAGCAGCCTAGGTGCTTTTAAATGTAAATTTCGTAAGACGGTTAAAACAAAGAAGAAAAGGAAACCCTGAGGATGTAGACACTATATTAAGAGATATTCTCTAAATTATGTTTTTCAAAATTATCCGTCAGGCACCAGTAAGTTTTTAAACACTCATCAGATTCATTTTCTAAGTAATTGCTTTAGAAGGAGCTCTCTTTACCTATCTAGAACCAGGAGAGCTCTTGTACTTTGTTATAAGCTATGGAGCTGCTTTACTGAGCATCTATTACTTCAGCTTTCTCTCTGCAATACAGTTGAACTGGACTCTAGAATTTAATAATCTCCTTCTGCATCTACCCAATCACTGTACGGAAGCACAATTTTCTTTACGTGAATCTCTGGTATTGAATGGGTTACTTTTTTTCCTTGGAAATCATTTTGCAACATTATTTCTATCAAAATTTGCCTTTTTTCTTTTACAGGGGAGCCCACTAGGTGACACACACTCTGCTCACACACCCAGAGTTTTCACACTTCTTAATTCCTCCCTCTAAAATATGAACAGAAGCCAAGGATCACCAAAATTGAGAAAACCTCCAATATGAAAGAAAGTGACACAAAAACAAATACACAGAGTGAAAGAATGTAGCTCAATGAAAGGTAATGAAGAGAGCAGGAAAAAACAAAACAAAACACTGAAACAATTAGAATTCATATCCCTCAGGAGGAAAGAAAAGCTACTGCATCCACTAAAACAAATCAAACCCAGGGAAAAGGATACAATCAAATAGCAAGAAAGAGCTCATAGAAATAAAATATATGATAGCCCAAGTGAAAAATTCCAGTGAAGGATGGGATGATAAAGTCACAGAAACCTACTACAAGTAGAACAGAAAGAAACAAATAAAAATGAAAGAGAAAAAAAATAAGAAATGACCCTGGAGGTCCAACAGCCACCTCTAATCCAGAAAGGGAAAACAAGGGGCGCATGGTGGGGAAAAGGAGGAAATTATACAAAAATTATTCAGAACTGATGGATATGAGTTTTAGATGAAAAGGGATGGGGGCGCCTGGGTGGTTCAGTAGGTTAAGCGTCTGCCTTCTGCTCAGGTCACAGTCCCAGGGTCTTGGGATCGAGCCCACATTGGGCTCCTTGCTCCACGGGGAGCCTGTTTCTCCTCCTTCTCCCTCTGCTTGCTGCTCCCCCCGCTTGTGCACGCACTCGCACTCTCTCTCTCTGTCAAATAAATAAATAAAATCTTCTAAAAAATTTTTTAAAAAAGAAAGAAAGAAAAGGGATGGACCCCAGCAAGTCAATCATAGTGATAGGGGTTGGAGACAAACCAAGGCAAATCATTTAAAAATTCTAGAACACCGGGCGCCTGGGTGGCTCAGTTGGTTGGGCGACTGCCTTCGGCTCAGGTCATGGTCCTGGAGTCCCGGGATCGAGTCCCGCATCAGGCTCCCTGCTCAGCAGGGAGTCTGCTTCTCCCTCTGACCCTCCTCCCTCTCATGCTCTCTGTCTCTCATTCTCTCTCTCTCAAATAAATAAATAAAATCTTTAAAAAAAAAAAAATTCTAGAACACCAGGGTTAAGAAAACATCTTAAAGCTTCTGGTGATTATTTCTCTCAAGTTCACATTCAGTGGAACAGGAATGAAAATGGCTCCAGGTTTATCAACAGCAGTGTTAGATACTGGGAGACAATGGAGAAATGCCATCAACATTCTAAAAAGACTCAAAAATTTAACTCTTATCCACACTTCCTTAGGAAAGTACCAAAAAAAAATACATATACCAGCAGAAATAGGAAATGAACTAAGAAATAAGAAGTCACTGAATCAAAGAAGCAAGGGACCATAAGAGAATGGTGATAGGAAGTCCCAGAAAGAGGAAGAAGGGAAGTCCAAGGCCAATATCAGTGGCCAGATTGGAGTGGTCAGAGGTCCTGGAAGTTCTCCAGAAAACAAACATAAAAAAGAATTTCTAAAATGGAGGTTCCAATTGACATTCCCCTTAGTAATGATTGAGAGTTCTAGTTGTTCCATATCCCTGCTAACACTTGATACTACCAGTTTTGGGGGTTTTTGTTGTTGTTGTTTGTTTGTTTTAGCCAACTGAGGGATGTGTACTGGTATCTCATTATGGCTTTTATTATAATTTCTCTGATGACTGATGATATTTGGCACCTTTTCATTTG
The DNA here is from genome assembly GCF_054177405.1 of Leptonychotes weddellii. NCBI lineage: Eukaryota > Metazoa > Chordata > Mammalia > Carnivora > Phocidae > Leptonychotes > Leptonychotes weddellii. The sequence continues at coordinate 90,890,248 of NC_138369.1, read as the reverse complement.
GTTATCAATCATTTAGGTATCTTTTTTTTTGCCTGTGTAAGCATTTTGTCTATCTTTTAAATGATGTTGTCTTCTTTTTTTTTTTTTTTTAATCTCTAGGATTTCTCTTATGTATTTTGGATATGAGTCCTCTGTCAGGTTTGTCTTTATACTCTGTTCAAGGTATCTTTTGATGAATAGAAGCTATTTATAAAGTGCAACTTATCAGTCTTTTCCTTTAGGATTAGTATTTTTCAATATCCTGTTAGTTTTGGAGTTTTCATCCCAAATTGGGATTATTCTGTACATACTTTTTATAGAATTTTTAAAATTTACTAATATATTACAAAGCATTTGACCTCATAATATTTCTTCAAGAGCACTATTTAAAATGGGTGCATAATATTCCACGGTATGGGTATATCATTCCTTATGGAACTCAACATTTACTCTTGTATATTTAGATTGATTTAGAGCATTATTTAAATAAAATTATAAAGTTAATGAGCGCATTACAAATTAGAAACTAGAGATTTCAAATACAAGTTTGACTAATTCCGATCTTCATTACCCAATGAGTACATATGGAGACCTAATGTTTCCTCAACATTATTCTGGAGGATACAAAAGAAAACCTGAGAGGAGACCTGTCCCTAAGGAGCTGACAATATATTTGGTGGCCAGACACTTCACCTGTTTAGCAATTAAGGAATAATTGATAGCTCAACTGTTACTAACTATATATGGAATAGGAAGGAGGTTGGGGTGGGGGGAAAGCAACAAGAGGATAGGCTAGAATACTTGGCTTCGGGGAAGAAATGGGTCTTAAATCTTCTTCCCATGTGGGGGGCTGAGCATTCCACAGTGCAGGCAGGGAGCGCATAGGCGAAGGTGTGGAATCAGGAACAAGCAGTGCGTGGCTGAGTGACAGAGGCATTACTCCAGATTGAAAGTAAGAGTAAGTGTTGATTCGTTGTAAGAAATAAGAACGGATCATTAGGATGAAACCGCGTTGGTGAGGGCTTCGAGATGTGGATTTCGGATTTCATTCCATTGGCAATAGATCCACCGTAGGGGGGAGGGGGGGTGAGGAGATGGGATGGGTATGCAGTTGGGAGCCAGGCCAACAAATCGCAGTTTCATTAAGCTTCTTTAGTTTAGTGGTGGGGTGGGGAGAGTGGAGTCAGAAGGACAGATTTAAGTCTATAGGAATAATCCAAGGGCCAGGTGATATTATCTTAAAAATTTACAGCTAATACAAGTTGTAAAAGAAACAGAAAACTGGATATTTGCCTCCATGGTCTCTTGTCTGATTCTAACTATTAACCTGAGTTAGTTTTTTAAATGTCATTTCAAAAAGAAACAAAGTATCTTCACAATAATTATTGAGACATCACCAACGAGTGTCCTCTCTAATAAACTTCTCTATACACAAGAATAGTTATGATTCTGTCTCTTCCTGGAAAATGACAAAATAAGATTTATTGAACAGTGCTTTTATGCTTCACTTCCATAGAGAAGCATTAGAACATAATGGTCTGGGTTCAAATTTCAGCAATGCCATGTGAGAGAAGTCACCGAACCTCTCTAAAGTTGTTTCCTCATCTGTAAAATAGGGCTAATAATAATTAGAAAAATACGTACCACATAATAAATGTTTGTTCTTATCCTGGTCTGTGAAGTAGATGTTACTATCTTTATAGATTCATTAATTAAAATATCGGCTGCATAGAACCAATTTATAGTGGAAAGAATCCTGCTATTTTTTATAGTGGCAAATAAGGAGTTAAGGGATACTGTAAGTAAAAATTAAGTAACGGACATTGGGAAATTTAATCAAAGATGCTAAGGACAAAGCACCCACTCCTTGGCTTTGCATCTACTATAACTATAGCATTATTAATAGTAATTAAGTGCTTGGTTTCTACAGAGCCTAGGACTTGGGAACAAAGCCAAGTGACATATGTATATATTTATTTAATGGTGGGAGAGCCGGCACATTTGGCGACAGGCGCGGTGTTCCACTCAGTGGGATGGAATGCGTGCCTCATGCCAGCCTCTTTAGAGGGACTGTTATTCATCACAGCTGTAACGTTCCCTTCAGAGAGCTCCCACCGGAATGGAAAAGGCGCACTGGCAATTTATATACAAAAGCCAACCCACGTTTGGCTTTGAAAATTCACTGGGAAAACTGTATGCAGTCTGTTAGTTATTCATGGACATGCTCTGGTTTCTGATGGAAGCGCTGTGGTTCCATTTGTTATCATCACAGTAAAATTAGAAAGCAGCAAAGAAAAATTCAAGGACCGGCACGTAGACATCTTCTAGCCAACAAATCATTATGGGTGCAAGGTATCACGGTTCAATTGCTGTGTAAAAATAATCATAATTCACACAGCCCCGTGTTTGGAGTGCGTACCCGGCCTTTGCCCTGACTGTCCAGCCCTGCCCCCACCTTTCTTTGGTGAAATTACATCCTCTCCCCTGGGAACACGCAACACGCCCTGTAAAGACTATGGATTTGGCATGCACTAACACCCTGCCTCCCAAAGCAGTGCCATTTACGAAAACTATATCGAAAGTCTTTTAATATCTAATGAAGTGGTATAACCGAAAATATAGATGTGCAAATTACCTTACAGTTGAATCTTGATGCAAAAGGAATATTGCTGGGGCACCTGACTGACTCCGTCAGTAGAGCATGTGACACTTAGTCTCAGAGTCTTGAGTTCGAGCCCCACATTGGGTGTGGAGCCTACTTAAAATAAAATTAAATTAAAAATTTTTTAAAAAGGAATATTGTCTCCAGTTAAGCTTACGGCCAGAATAGTTTCCCACCCCTTAGTTGGTTAGGTGCCTCAATTTAGACATCAAGATTTCTCCCCAAATTATATATTATCTCACATCTACAGAGGGATGATACGCTATTCTAAAAGTGCATTCACGGGTACTATCACATCTGATCTTCACAAGAAAGGAGAGAGACAAGTGTTACAATGCCCATTTTATCGGTGCAGACTCTGAAGTCCAGGAAGATGAACTAATTTAGCCCAAAGCTCACAACCAGGAGGCACAGAGGAGGGGTTCAAACCCAGTGCCCAGTACCTTCTGCTATTTTCCTGAACTATGTTTTGCAAGGGAAAAAAGGCTTGGTCTCCTACAAAGATGAGTTAAATCTTTAAATGATAAGTAATAAAAATAAGTTTCGTTTAGTCTCATCCAGGAAAGCAAGCATGATCCCGGATTGCTTATGTACAGAATATATAAGAAATACGATGCTGCCATGTTATAGGTTGATTTTTCCCCATGGGATCAGTTCTGTACTCATTTTAGTTCAACCAATTTTGAACTGAATAACCACTATGTACCAAGCAATGTGCTAGACACCAAAGACATAAAGGATCAAGTTCCAGCCCTCCTCCTGACAGTCCTCATGGACATAGACAAGCAAACAGATAACAACCCACAGTATTTTAAATGCTGTGATAAAAAGGGATGCACAGGTTGCCAGGGAAGCCCAGAGGAGGAGCTGGGTGTGCCAATTCAGGAAGATTTTCTGCAGAAAGAAACATCTAAGATTAGTTTTGAAGGATGTACAAGAGTTCTCCAAGCAAACAAGAGGGGACGGGAATTCTGGTAACGTTCAGAGACATCGAGATACAAGGCAACAAACAGGAATAAATACAGTTTCTGCTGAGGGACACAGGAAAAAGAGAAGAGATCATTTTAAAAGGGAATGGCACGTAATCATAATGATAGCTAATGCTCTCCTGGAGCTTGCCAGGCGAGGCTCGAAGGACTTCACGCATGCGTACAAACGCATTTAAGCCTCATAACCTACCCTGGGAGGTAGGCGCACTTATCTTCCCTAATTTTACAAACGGGCAACTGAGGTAAAAAATATTAAGCAACTTGGCCAGTATTCCATGGCCCATAGAATTTCTAATGGCTTTTGACACTTTCTGTACTGGCTTTCAAAACTGTTTGCGGGGGAGGAAGAAGAAGAGGAGGGCGAGGACGGAGAGGAGGTGGGAGGAGGAGGGGGAGGAGACATAGAAAGTTTCTAGAGAGAGAAACAGAGATGAGCAAAATTGGGGGAAACATGTAAATTTTAGAAAAAAATTAAACCAATTGAGGGGTTTATTCTGGAGAAATGGGTTGAGAAGGCAGGCAGTATGAAGGAAATGATCCTCAACATTATCAAGGAGCCTCTAAATTAAACACAAGTAAGAATTTTCTACTGATCAGAAGTAAGCCATGTTAGACCTGCATCACCCAGGGCCTTGTCAACCATCCTTCATGCAGGCTGTGCTCCTCGTAAACATTTTGACTGGTCAGGACCCTGCCAGGTTACTAGGGCAGCATGAGAAAGACACTGTGAGTCTGCTGGAATGCATAAGCCCTTTGAATGCACATGTTCAATAAATATTGACTGATAACAACTCATATTCACTGCTAAAACTAAGATTAGTAAACTTAATTGGAAACACATTTAATGTTAGCATGGTTGTTATGATTCATGGCTAACAGGTAAAAAGTAAAGTCAAGTTTTACGCATTCTCTCTTCTCTTTCTTAAGGACTTTGGTGTAGATAAGCTGTCACTTGCTATTAAAAGTTCAAAGTCACATTTGCAGTCACTTCTGGCAAGGAAGAAAGAACTCTGTGGTATGTATTTTAATTGCTAATCTTGCTCTCTCATGTTATCTTATTTTTTCAATGCTTATTTCCTCTCCATATCCACTCTTTCCTTTTTAGAAATTTTATTGCACTATATGTATCTTTGAAAATGACTGCACATTCTTTTGCAATGAGGTAAGGTACAATTAAATACATACATAAACCAGATGTTGCTTGAAGACCCCTTAGAGACTTAGTTAAAATCAGTTCATCCCCAATCCAAGAACCTCAAAGTATCCCCAGGATTTCTACACTCCTGTGGGCCATGTCAGTTCAGGTCCATCTATTCATTTTTTTTTACTCATGCTTTCAACAAGTATTTATTGACCACCTACTACCTCCTAGGCATTATTACAAGTGATAGCAACACACTAAGGACTTTAGTTTGGTGAAAACCAAAGGCAAGACAAGTTCCTGTCCTGGTGGCACTTATGTTCTAGTAGTTGGGATGCAGACACACAAGCAAACAAAAGTAAGAGAACAATGTGTGTGAAAAGATGGTTTCAGATAGCAAAAATTTGATGAAGAAAATGAAACAGGGTAGTGTGAGGTCTTGTGATATGGGGGTGAGGGGGTACTTAATTTCCCCGGGGGGGGGCGGGCAGGGAAGGCCTCCCTGAAAAGGTGACCACTGACTGGGACCTGAATGGCTGGTTGGTAGCCTGAAGATCTGAGGGAGGGGTTCTGGGCCAAGAGAGCCACCAGGGCCATGTCTGAGGCTGAGCTTGAGCTTGACCTGTGGCAGGAGACCCGGAGGCCATGCAGCAGGGTCAGCTACACTCGGGAGAGAAGGTCTGCGATGAGGGGGGAGCAGGGGCCAGATCATAAGGGCTGCATGAAAACCAAAAGAGAGAGATGAGTGTTTATTCTTTGTGGGGGTGTGAAGGGATTTGCTTTATGATTGTAAACCACCACTGTTTCTGTGTTATGGAGAGAAGATGGTACGGAAGCCGGAGACCCTTTAGGGAGGCTCTTACAGTTGTCCAGGCCACTAGAACTGGGATGGGGAGTTAGACATGCAGGTGGGAGTAGGTGGGGGCAGGGTTGGTTTTGGTGATGCTGAGAGAGAAGCCAGCTGCCCGCCACAGTCCCCCACCTGCTCCCCTCACTGATTTCTGCAAGAAATCCAATTGCACCAAGATTGTGAGTTTTGGAATATTACTTCAATCTGTGGGGCCAGAAGAAGGAGTTCACTCTGAGGAGCATGCAGCCATCTTTGATAGGGCCCTCCCACCCGCACCCCCCACCCTCTGTCTCACTGCCCTTTTAAGGGTCCATGGTGCCCACCTGTGACCCTCCTCTTTATGCAGTCCCTCTAACATGTGCAATCCTGTCCCCACGGCCAGCTTCCTCAGAGGCAGCAAGTGCCTGGGCCTCCGTGCCGGCTGAAGACCGTGGCAGACATATTAAATCACATGGAAACCCACCCGCATTCTACAGTCAATATTATTTACATGTGAGCTGACTTGTGGCTGGCTAGGTGATGGGCTGTTATGGTTTGCAGGCTTTTAACTAGATGCTCAGTTTTATTTTATGATTTACTTTTCCGTCGCCTGACGCGTTTTTTGGTAGGCCTCTAGCATTTGGTAGGCCACTGCAAAGCTCGCATCCTCAGTGCCTGTGGTACTTGATGATTCACACGGCCGTGATCAGGCCTATGGGTGCGGCCCAGGCTCACCAGCATTCTAACCAGTGACATGGTCTCTGTGTCACTACGTGCGCACATGGAAGTGCTGCCTGCTAGTGCGGCCGTGGGCAGGTTTCCCTGACATGCGCATGAGGGAAACACGTGTCTCCCCACACTCCCTCCTGCTCCCAGAGCCCTGAGCCGCTGTATACAGAAGTTAGGCCCCAAGAGTGCAGACAGGCCTTCCTCCCCCGCTTGCAGGTTCCTTTCCATCCCACACTTCTCCACTCCCTGCACCTTGGGCCCTGAAGGGTCAAGCCACAGCTCGAGGCAGCAGAAACTCTGGGCCCTGGGTTTCCCGTGGCTGACTCGGGAACCTGACATGCCCTCTACTGAGGATGCCGAGGCCAGAGACTGGAGCTGGGGGCAGGGGGTGTAGACCAGAAGGAGAACACCACTGGAAAGGATTCGGGACCACCCCATGCAGGCATACTGGGGCAGAGAGATGGGGATGAAGCTGGGAACAAGAGGGAGACAGTGGTGCGGGGAAAGAACACAATGGGGAAGCTGCTGGGAAGGTTGGGCCTGGGCTGGGCAGATCCCACCAAGGCGACCTCATCTGCCTCTGCCCGGCAACCATACAGGTCGTCCTGCTTTATCCTCTCTGGCGTCGTCCCACGCCTGTCCTCCCACCTTCTTTTCCATTACTATAGGTCCAGCACATCTTGGAGACGCAAGGCATCCTCCCTACGTGGGAGACTTTCGAAACCGAGACAGCGGATTGGGGAATTGAACACATTAGCTCCGAAGCCGCCCTGCTTGGGCTCAAGTCCCAGCTCTGTGTGTAATCACCTGTGCACCCTGGGCGTATTTCTGAATGTGCCTGTGCGTCAGTTTCCTCACATGTAAAATGGGGTGGTAGTAGTTACTCCTTTACCAGATTGTTGGAAAGTTTCCCGCTAAACACCCAGCGTGTAATAAGGACTCCATAAGTGTTCAGCTGTTATTATTTGAAAGATGGTCGAAACAGGATCCCCAAATTGTGGTATATTTTAATGTTTACGTTAACAACTTCTAATTCAAAACACACAGTAGCATATAACTGTGCTATTCACAGGTAATCACAAGAGTTTGTTTGCTTGTTTTGTAATTAATTCGTAGCACCTGAGCAGTAGTATTTGGTCCGATCACGGGACGTGGGTTTCGAGTTGAATGAGAAGCATCTGCATCCATGACTGTATGTACGACCTCTTTGCAAACAATGCCAAAATTCTAAAGTGGAGCTCCTCCATGAATGTTTGTCTCTGGGCCAAATGCTTTCCGTGTCCTTTCCTAACCCCCATGCCCTCCCACGTTCATATCTGAAGATGACCAGAGCAGATCAAAGTGGGGAGTTGGAATAAAGTCCACTTCCTATCTCTCTGATTTCACAATTAAATTAACAGGGTCCTAGGCCTTTGATTCCATAATTGGGTGATTTATACATGTTTACATATATCAGATATATGTATGTAGCTTAAGATGCAATTGTACAAGGAGAAATAATGCCTCGCTAAAGCTCATTTGTCTTGGAAACAACTGAGGTCAGACCAGCGTTTAGGAGATGAAGGCCGGGAGGTCCTGGCCAAAGGCGAAGTGTGGGGAGGGCAGGCAAGCTCCCTGTCCCGCGCAGTTTTGTTTTAACTTATTTTGTTTGTACGCTCAGTAGAAGCTATGTGTAACACCAGCAAGGAGTGGGTGATTTTCAACCAAATGACACTTTATGGCTACAAATATGACCCTAAATTATGGCAGCCCATAATGCAGGAGCCTGAAGAGGGTAGCGAAGTTAATACTGCAGCATGATTTCCCCCTGGAAATACCAATGCTGTGCATGAAGGCTTTGTGGCTGCTACCCAGGGAATGTAGCTTGCAGAACTTTAAAAACAGGAGCCTTGGCAGCTCTCCGGGAAGCTGAGATGAAAGTCTACCTAGAGTAGAGCAGACTGGCTGACCTTTCAAAGGCCCTTTTATCCTTGAGAGTCTATGGTTTTGATGTAGTGTTGAGTATTTTTCAACTTCCTATCAAGAAGAGGCAGTGAGTATATGAAAAGTAAAGTCTGGTTCTGCATTAATTCCCTCATGCATTTTTAAAAGGTTAAAAAATGGATAAACATTGTAGTCACTCAATAAATAATAATTCTAAGAAGATGGGAAATTTACATTTTTCTACGTTGCAAATCTAAGAGAGTTAAAAATTCCACGGGGCGCCTGGGTGTCTCAGTCGGTTAAGTAGCCGACTCTTGATTTCAGCTCAGGTCATGATCTCGGGGGTCCTGCGATTGTCGGGTTCTGCACTCTGTGGGGAGTCTGCTTGAAGATTCTCTCTCTTCCTCTCCTTCCCCCACTCATACTCATTCACTCTCTCTCTCTCAAAATAAATAAATAAATCTTTTTTAAAAAGCCTTAAAATTAAAAAAAAAGAAAAGTCTTATGAAGGCATGCTTGAGGGGCAGTGGGAGCAGGATACCATTTTTTAAAAATGGGAGACAAATCCTTGTTGCTTTGCCCATGAGAGGGACACAGCACATTTTTGTTGAATGAATGAGTTATTGAGGAACACAGCTTTCCCTGTCTTAATATTAATTATTTTGGAGGAAATAAAGTCAATCAATAATGACGACCACTTGAAAAAGTAGATGACATTTATTGAATGCACTTTACCTCAGTTACCCATTGCTACATAGCAAACCACGACAAAATGTAGTGGCTTAAAACAATATTTTATTGTTTCTTAGGGTTTTATGGGTTGACCAGGCTCTGTTGGGTGGTTCTTCTGGTCCACATGACATCTGCTGGGACTGGAATGTCCAAGATGGCTATCTGGAGCCTCAGTTGGAACAGCTAAGGTTTGACGGGGCTCCTGTCTCTCTCTCTCTCTTTTTCCAGGGGTTCTCTGCAATTGAATAGGCTAACTTCTTTATATGATGGCTCAGGGCTCCAAGAGCAAATGTCTCAACAGGACAAACCCCTGTGTGCAAGCACTTGTTAGGACTCTGCTTCTTGCAAGTATCTCATTGGCCAAAGCAAGGCCAGAGTCAGTGTGGAAGGGCACTACATACAGGCTAAATCCCGGGGGTGGGGTGGGGGGGCATGGTTCATTTGGGGCCACCAGTGTGACAATCAACTGTACAACCCATGTGTCACTCCTGTGTTAGACATTTTACATAAATCTTTCCTCTTTAAAAGTTAAAACAACCCTGTAAAGTGGATACTGCTTACAATTTTTATTCTAAGATGAGAAAACCAAGGCACAAAGAGGTTGTTGACTTTAGTGCCCACAGTCACACTGGTAAGAAGTAACAGAGGTGGCACTGAATTCAAGCCATCTAACCCTCGAGCCTGAACTCACAAGTCTGAAGGCACAAGCACAAGGATAGAAAATGATCGACTTCTAAAGTAAATAATATCTCAGAAATATTTAGGTAATCTTTGATTTAAAAGTTTACGCACTCAAAAGCATTTATAAGAATTGTATCCTCCTCTTTCTATCAGAGGTCATATACATCTTACCTCCTAAAAGAATTGTGAACCAAGCAAAGCAAGAGCACTAGCTTGATGAGTTCCGCTGACCTAAGTTAGAATTTTTTTCTTATTTATTGAGTCACTTATTGACTTGATTTCCTCAATTATAAAATGGGAATGGGAATAGGTAGGGCTGTGGTGAGGATAAAATGAAGTATATAGTGAGCATAGAGTGTCTGGAATGTTCTTAATGCATAGAAGGTGCTCATGCCCATGTGTGTAAATTGGCATACTGGACAGAGCTGAATTTGGTAGGACATGTGGGGAGCAGATTTGGGGGGATTCCTGGTCTACATGAGCTCACTGGAAAATGATTAGAGCAGTGAATTTTAACCATAGCATAAGCTGTTATGCCTGCCCACAGCTGGGAAGCATGGACCAGAACAGGGTGGGAGAAATTATGGGGCTGAAACACCCCACCCTAGGAACAAGAGAAAAATAGACACCGCAATCCCTGCAAGACTCATGGCTGGTATCCTCACAGAACTAGTTGAAGTAACCCAACCCAACTTGACCAGGGTCTATTTAATCCGTGCAAATGTAATCCAGGTCTACGAATCTTTTAGGGCATCCCCCAAATTTGGAGAGTTATGTACTAGCCCAATAAAGATCAATTATCTAGTCCTGGTCACTTTCCAGTACAGAAAACTATTTTGACTCTCGTGAAGTTGTGAAAAAGAGAGAAAAGAAAAAACAATCCATCGTGGGTAACTTTCCAAACCTTAGTTTCCATTGTCTGGTTATGCCAACAGCTGTCTGCTGGTTTGGAGGCAATTTACAGTTGGAAGAAACAAGACTCCACATTTCTTCCTCTGGGGTTTGAATGATGGCTTTTTCCATGGTATTATGGTCACAGTTCTATACATGAGTTATGGCAGCTTTAAATTACAGCCACAGTGTTATGGGAAAAAGGATAAATCCATCACTGCTTTCTTTTATCTCCAAAGCAGTTGGGAAATGGGGAGGAGGCCCCTTACCCCAGAGGATATGGGGGTATGTCTGTGTCAGACAAGGCAGATGGTAGCAGGCTTTGCTGAAATGCTCTCAAATGCTAACGTGTTATTACACAAATCTCTCTTCCCCAGATGCAGGCGGAAGGACAAAGTGAAAGAGGCTGAGTGAGAGAACAGGGCAAAGCCTTTTACAGTCTGCTCCTTTCCCTTAGGTCACCAGGAGCACATGGCCCAGACGGGGCTCTCCAAGCCCTTGAGGACGCTCTTGCCAAGGCACAGTTTTTGGTTTTCTTAAGGTAGTTTTCCACAACTCATTAAATGTGTTTCTCGCTATCTCACAGGCCTGAGTAATCCCCGAGCGCTGTGCCTCTGTAACGTGATTCGGTTTTTATCTTACTAGCTGTGTAAACTCACGTAAGTGATTTAACCGCATTGAGCTGGGTTTTGGTATCTGTGAAACGGACACGGTGACCCCTACATTGCAGGATTCTTGGAGTAGCTAAATGAGGTGGTTTGCACCTTCCTTCCTGTCCCCTTTCTTCCAGGCTCTATCAATTCTGTATCCCGCGTGTCTCTGAAGTGGATTCTCCTCTCTCCATTGTCTTGCCGATGCTTCGATGCATCATCTCTCACATGAACCGTGGCGGGAGCCTCCAACAGGTTTCCCTCCCTCCGATACTAGAGGGGTCTCCAGAATGCACACCGCCAGGCCTCCGCCTGAAGCCCTTGCTCAGTGCCACTGACTACGGCATGAGGTCCAAACCCCGGAGCTGAGGACCCAAGGCGCCCGTGTACCGCCCCTCTCCCCCCACCTCCCCCCACCTCACTGTCCACACACAGGTTCCAGCTTAGTGAGCCGGTAGGCCAATTGCGTGGCCTTTGAGGGGAGCAACAGCTGTTTGTCAGTTGGCAGAACTGAGAATCCGAGAGAGGCTTACAACAGGGTGGTCAAATGAGCAATGGCTAAAGCTGAAGGTTTGGTATGGAGTTTGTGTTTGAGCTCCCTATCTTTGTCCTTGGGAGACTTTTAGCAACCTAGGCATACTTTTGGACAAATGCCTTCACTTGTATTCTTTCCCCAGCTCAAGAATAGTCTGTTGATTATAATTTTAAAAAAGAAGAAGCAGAAAGGCAAGAGGTACTCTCTTGCTTTGATTAGAAGAATCCCAGGAATTCCAGTCCTGGCAAGAGATGGAGGGAGGGACTTGGAAGCTCGGGAAGCCAGCTTGGGGAGTGAGAACTCTGACACAGCAGCGTGGCATGGGGGGGGACACTTCCGGGGTCAGAAAACCCTGCTCCACCTGTGCTCCTTCGGTGGTGTTACCAAGGGCTTCAATCTCAGTATTGTAAAAATGAAAGAAAATTATTTGAATGGGGGACTTTAAATTCTATGCAGAAAAGAATCAGAAGCTGAAGGACAACTTCGAAAACCACAGAAGAACAACAGACTTCTCAGCAATGAAAAGCAACAAATCACTGATAGGTATAAAATCACGGATGACTTTCAGAAGCATTAGGTTAAGGGGAAGAAGCCAGACACAAAATGTTGCATACTACATGATTCCATTTCTCTATATGACATTCTGGAAAAGCAAAATTTCGGGAACAGAAATCAGATCAGTAGCTTCAGGGAATGGTGTTGGGGAGGGTGAACTACAAAGAGGCATGAGGGAATGTGGGGGGTGATGGAGCTCTTCTGTGTCTTGATCATGGTGTTACTATGAGACTGTGTCAACACTCGTCTAACTATATACCTAAAAAGGGTGAATTTTACTGTATGCAAATTATACCTCCATAAGCCTCACTTACACACACCTGCACTCAGGATGCTCCCACTGGAACTGGTGAGAATCAGGGTCTGCACAGAGGTATCCAGAAAATGGCCACTTGGGTTTTGCCTGTGTTATACGTGAAGATTCTGTGGCAGATTTTGTTTTAGAAAGAGTTCTGCTGCTAAAAATATTTGGAAACCACTGAATAAGACTAATGCCAGTGGGGGGCAGCCGAGGTTTCTGAAGAGAATGCTTACTTTATATTGTGTGTGTGTGTGTGTGTGTTTTTCCCCCAGATGCACCTTACTAGGAGACAGAAACCAAAAGAGAGGGGGAAAAAAAAAGACCATATATTTACTTTCCCTGAATAACCCCCACAGTGTTTTCTTTCCCTAGAATTTCATCTTAATAAGAAGTCTGCTCTCTAAACTTAGGAGCAAAGGTTTGGGAGCCATCTGTCTCTGCCAACCTGCGCGGGCCTGCTGACGGACAGTCCTCAGCCCGAACGAGCACCCGATCGCTTTGGCGGCCCCCACACAGCCCCGGGAGCGCGGCAGTACAAGGACTTTGGGAAGGTTTGCCGGCCGGCCAGCCGACTGAACGCATCGCCCCTGCAGCTGTGGTTTGGCTCAGGTAGCGGACAGCTCTCCTGAATTCAGGTCGTGCGACCCTTCCACTGGAAGGCCCTTCTGTGGGGCGTGGCACTGGCCTTTTACCACAGTCCCCCCTGCTGTGTCTGCTGTGGCCCGGTCTCCTGGCTGAGCCCTGAAGCTGTGAATGCTTATGAAAACGCTTAGGGTTTGCCGACAAGTATTGGAGCTGAGGGCAGTCCCTGGAGAACGAAATGCCTTCTTTCCAGTGTCTCTGCTTCACATCAGATGTGCTCAGTCGTCCTCGGGAGTCCCCACCTCCTGTGTTGTCCATGTGCACGGGGACCCTTAGCTCAGACCGCCCAGGACCTGCTAGACTCCCAACTTCGTCTCTGCCCCCCACACCCTCATAGAGGCCTCCAGAAGCCATCTGACACAGCTCCTGTTGGTGACCCCTCTTGTATGGCTCCTTGTCTTCCCAGATGCTGGCGACAGCTCCCTCTTCTTGTCCCCTCCAGGTGTGGGGGTGGAAAGAGCTTCCCTCCGTTGTGGGCACCTGCCTGCTGGACCACCCTTCTTCCCGGCTTTTCCACCCTGCTCATGCCTATGCCAAAAGTCCTTCCATTGCATTCTCTTCAGTTAAACTCTCTCACTGTTGCATCTGATTTCTATCAGGACGACGACCATCACAACTCCCTGCCCCCATGACTTCTCAGAGCCCTTAGCATAAAATCCCCTTCTTTTTCTTTTTTTTTTTTAAAGATTTTATTTATTTATTTGACAGAGAAAGAGAGAGAGAGTACAGGCAGGGGGAGAGGCAGAGTAAGAGGGAGAAGCAGACTCCCCGCTGAGCAGGGAGTCTGATGCGGGGCTCATCCCCAGGACCCTGGGATCATGACCTGAGCCGAAGGCAGCCGCTTAACCGATGGAGCCACCCAGGCGCCCCCCAAACCCCCTTCTGCCCCACCTCCCTGACCTCTCCTGCTACCCTCCTCTGGTCCCGGGGTTCCATTCTGTTCCAACCCTTTTGGGGCCCTTTGCATCTGCCGTTCTGGTCAGGAATGTTCTTTCTCCGGATGTTGGGGCAGCTGCCTTGTTCTCATCAGTTTGGCGGTGAGGTCAGAGGTCATCTCTTCAGAAAGGCCTTTCCAGGCCACTCTCCCTAGGTAAGTAGCTCTCCTCCTCTGGACCGTGACCAACCTATTACCGTGTTTACTTTTTTGTTGTTGTTTAGCCCTTATCACTTTCTAAAATTATATAAATTACATTTGACATCTGTCTGACTCTCCTCCCCAGTAATGTAAGCTCTGTCTTTGGGAGGGGACGCCCCACTCTGCAACCCAAGAGGAGGAATCCCAGAGAATTGACAGCGTTCCCACAAGAAAGCAACGATGGCACACTCAAACGGAGTCAAATTAAAAGAGTTTAATGAGGGAACGGCTTAGAAAGATGAGGGCAACCAAGGAGAGCACAAGAGCCTGGGCCCAGTCACCCCAGGGCCATCCGTGTTTGCCAGAACTCAGAGAAGGCTGCCGAATGGAGGGCTGCCTGACAGGAGCCAGGGCCCTTAGTGGCAAACCACAGCCTCCTGGCAGGGAAGCAAGTTTGCTGGCCACTCTTCTCCATTCCCCCCTTCCAGTCTCCTGCCAGTGCTTCCCATTATCCAACAGGAAGTTGGAGGGCGGGGTGCCTGGGTGGCTCAGGTTGAGCATCTGCCTTCGGCTCAGGTCATGATCCCAGGGTCCTGGGATCGAGCCCCGCATCAGGCTCCCTGCTCAGCGGGGAGTCTGCTTCTCCCTCTCCCTCTGCTGCTCCCCCTGCTTGTGTTCTCTCTGTGTCTGTCTCTCCCTCTGTCAAATAAATAAATAAAGTCTTTTTTTAAAAAAAGGAAGTAGGAGGGCAAAAGAGTTGCAATCCATACAGGTCTGCTTCCTGGGACACTGAGCAGGGTGCAGAAGATCAAAGAATGCATCCAGAGGCGCAAAGATGCACGAACAGCATAGCCACTGGATTCGCGGGGCTCAAGACAATGCTTGGCACCAGGCCCACCACATTTGGCGGCCCCAGGGAGCACCATTTGCCTAGAGCTGTGCAACATGGCAGCCCAGCCTGGCAAGAGGATCTCAGAGAAGGAGACATAGAATGAATCCATAAATTCCTGTGGCTTTGACTCCAGGTTCCGCGCACTGATGGAGGAACATGTACTCCTTCCTTAACGCAGGACAATCAGGACGGATAGAGCCACTCCATGGCGGGCCTCCTGCGTAAGGCCACCGAGATTACCTCCACGCCCCTGCAAGATGGAGAGAGCGAGAAATCCTTTGGCTGGTAGGCTTGTACATTCTGTGCCAAGGACATTTCTGAAGTTGAAGAGCAATCTCTATTTATGTGCAGTGTGGCAACAAGAGCTTGTTTTGCATTGTGTTTGGAGGCAGAGAGGAATCAGGTAGCAAGCGGGCAATGCCGCTGGTTTGTCACGGAGGGCAGAGCTCTCCAGGCCTTGTGGGGGCAGGAATAAAATCATCCACCGACAGGATCAGAGGCTGAGTGGGGGAGAAGCCAAGTCACCACACACGGCTGCTGCCAACTTTTAGCCAGGTGTAGTTACTATGGAGACATGTATGAAGCAGGGAGAACTAAGTGGATCATTAATCAGAAACTCTCCTTGAGTGAGTACGAGGTATGGGAAGGAGTGAGAATTCACAACAAAGTGAAGACGGAAGGTTACTTTTAACAAGAGACAATGAGAGGAGCTGTAGATGCAGGATTGAGAACCAGTTACAAGGGGACATATTACATCACTAAGGGTGGAATGGGAGATACTTGTCAAAAGGGTTTGAACATCAGGCTAGAGAATAATTAGAAGGTGATGAAAACTGCTGCCGGAACAATTTCCCCCATTTCCTCAGGGTAGGACAGGTTGAGAGAGGAAGTGACCTGGGATGGCTATGAAAGTGGAGAAGCAGGGGCGTACAGGACACAGGGCTGGGGTCTGCAACTCGGTCATCCCGTCTACGTCTGATGGCTGCCCTGTGTCATTCCATAAACACAGCAGAGTTGCAAGCTGCTGTGAGTTCTGTGCTGCCGCACTGACCTGCTAAATTTAATTTTCCAACGCACCTTTCTGTTGGATCCACCCGATATAATTTGCAGGAAATAATGTTGTCATTGCTTTCAGTTGTTAATGCTTTAGCTTTGCTGCGAAAGAAAAAGGAATGGCAGACACTTGTTAATTTCTGGTAGGAATTCTGCTTCCCCGTAGGGACAGCTGCTGCATGTTTCGTTGACTGATGACACCCTGATCCACCAAAAAAAGAATAAAACCAGGAAGTACATGTTCCTCAGGGGACATTAACTTCCAACTTATCATGCTGAAACTTGTTCTTTCTTGCCATAAACCACCCCAAGACACCAGCTGATAACAGATTCAGAAATTTATTTTCTATGTGCAATTTGCATTTGAGACCTTTATTAAGTGAGATCCTTATGCATTCAACATTTATGGAGCCCTCCCTATGTGCCAGGCTCTGTGCTAGGTGTGGAAGATACACAGATGGACAAGACGGGGCAGATACCTTTCCAAGAAGCTTGCAGTCTAGAGTGTGGGGGTGAGTGTGGGAGACAGAGCAATGCTGTGATGGTGAGAATCATGGGGTCCCTAATAGGAGAGACTGCTGACCGAGCTGGGGTCTGGGAAAGTGTCGTGGGTCTCTCAGGTCCTCTCTCCAGCCTGCTTTGTGCCATGGGGCTGGCTGGTAGGCAATGCCTCATGGGCTCCAGTACCTGCTCTTGTGGTTGCATCTGGTCGGTGGGGAGCCCTAGCAAAAGATAAGTGGGAGGGAAGAGGGTAAGGCTGGGGTACTAATTCTCTGGGATTCCTCCTCTAGGATCATTGCAGAATTCTGCAGAATGCAGAATCCTCTCTTGAAGGATGCAGCTCCTGTCGGGTAGCCCACAACATACATCTCTATCCTCTGGCATCCTTGTAACCTTCTCTCCCCCGGTCCTTTCTGATCTCTGGGATGGTAATAGTACTGCTAGCTGTGGTTTTTTAAAAGATCTAAAACCACATTTTGGTTTCCTTAAACCTGCTCACATCTTTATAACTAATCCCATTACTAATTCTCCCCAGTTACTCAGGATAATGTGCCACCTCCCTCCTGTTGGATCCTGACAGCTATGGAAGATCCCCAGAGAGAGGTGACTCCGGAGCTGAGTGCAGAACGGCAAGCAGTTATTTGGGTGGAAAGGGGGAAAGGGTCCAGTCAGAAGCAACAAGCACCCTGTGCAAAGACATGGAAAGAAAAGCGATCACCATGTGTTCCAGAAACAAGGGCATGATACCTGACCTGTCTCCTTCCCCCCGACATCCACCTGGACACCAGGCCCTGTACATTCTACCTCCTCACCCTCTCTCCAAGCTGCCCACTTCTCTCCACCTCCACCACCCTCGTCATTTCTTATCTCAGTTACTACACCCGCTGTGCAACCATTCTCATTATCTCTGCTGACAGCCCTTTGCTGAATGCTCCCAACCGCAGGATAAATAAAACTCCTGGGCCCTCAGCCCCAGAGCATCTGGGCCCTGCCTTCTTGTCTCCTGCCTGAGCCAGACCCAACTTGCTGCCTCGGAGACAGGGTCTCCCCTCCTGAGCGGCCCACACTGTGCTCCCCCTGCTGCACCGCTCAGCCTCTCTCCATCTGTTCTCTAGGCTCACTCCACATCCCACAGGAAGCCTCTGTCTTCATCCATCTGCCTTCCGGGACCAGCCTCTTGTACCCCTTGGAGTGAGACATTGTTGCCTGTCCATCCACAAGACACAGAGCTGCTTATGGAATCAGAGGATGAAACTTCGTAAGAGCAGGGACTTGGCTGCGCTCACTGCTGTTTCCCAGGGCCCTAGACCGTGCCTGGCACACAGCAGATGGCCCAGAAATATGTGTGCAATGAATGGTATCCCAATCCCACCATTTATTAACCATATGACTTGAGCCTTAATTTCAGCCCTGTATGCCTTCGTTACTTCTGTAAAATAGAGAAATAATAGTCATAATTAACACAGAGGACTGGTGTGTTGATTCCCTGAGACTAGTACACGTAAACCACTGTGGGAACTATAGCAAGCTGTCAAAGAATATTGCAAAAGTCAAAAGCCCTGGCTAATCCCGGAATAATTTCCCTCTAGAACTGCATTTCTTTGTCCTTAGCTTTCAACACACAGATGGGCACCTTCTCCATTAGACTCATTGCCTATGGACATGTTTTTATTTCTTTTAAAGTAAGAAGGAAAAGGAATAAAATAATAATGAATATGTAATAATAAATCCAGTCTGGATTCTATTTGCCCTTCTCCCAATGCAATTATACAATATGATTTTAAATCTTCGTTTTTTAAAGTGGAAGGAGGGCCCCGAGAAGGCACAAGTGTCTCTGTTTCTCTCACTTTCCTACTGTTGTAATTCTAATAGATAATTGGATTCCAAGCTTGATTATGTAAGCAGCTACTATAAGCCACTGCATTATGCAGAGGGAAGTCTAAAAAAGAGTAAGGGGGCTCCCCAAACTCAGGGTGCTCACCAGATGTGTCCTGGGTAATGGCAAGGCAATGAAGGAGGACAATATAAAGATGGAATAATCCAGACAGAAGTCCTGTTTCCTCAAAAAGCGATGATGTGGGTGGATGGGAACTTCCTAACACATGATCCCAGCATGATGAACTCTGTGTCTGGAGGAAGGTGACACAGCATTGTGGCATCATATCATTTTCCAAGTCAGGAGCCTGAAGCTAAAAAAAAAAAAAAAAATTTTTTTTTAACTATACGGATGATAAGACACGGATCAGTACAGGCATGATTTTCCGTCTTGACATTTGTAATGTATCCTGTCAGAATTAACCTTGATTTTGCTGAAATACCTCATTATAAGCTCTAAGAAAAATAGTAATAATGTGCAGAATGTGAAGACATCAGTGGGCTTTACAACATGCGTAATCAGATAAACTTTTGACCACTTAGTTAAATGGGAAAATAGAAGGAAATGATCAGAACACTGCAGGAAGTATTCTGCCAACTCCAGGATGCAGCACTATCAAGACCTCGGTAGAGTTGATCACTGGGGGGATGGAATTGTGGGTTATTTTATCCTCTTTTTCTTACCTATTTTCTTCTGTTTACAGTGAACACCTGCAAATTTTGTCTCTAAAAATCAATACAGGGGCACCTGGGTGGCTCAGTTGGTTAAGTGCCTGCCTTCGGCTCCAGTCATGATCTCAGGGTCCTGGGATCCAGCCCCACATCAGGCTCCCTGCTCAGTGGGGAGTCTGCTTCTCCCTCTCTCTCTGCCCCTCCCCCCCACTCATTCTCGCTCTCTCAAATAAATAAATAAAATCTTTTTAAAAAATCAAAAAAAAAATCAATACAATTTTCCAGACCCAACTATACAAATTATAATGTCACACAGTGAGAATTTCTTTCAAGAAAATAATTGGAGATACATGATCAGGTTGTTTACAAAACTGGAACATTGAAATAAGCTAAGTATTCATCAGGACAGGATTGATTAAATACATTTTATTCTACCCCTAAGTGGTCATTAAAAATTGTTATTGGGATCTATATTTATTGATAGACATTCTCAATGTATTGTTGAATATGATGTATAAAATGGTATACATGACATAATTCCTTTTTAAAAAAATTTTAAATGCCCTTTGTGAAGCCAGAAAGGAAATGCAGGTAGTTGTTACTTCTCTATATCTTTCTTTCTAGTCTTCGTCTTTTAAAAATTTTTATCCTTTTATTCTTTTCTAACTAGAAAAAAAAAAACTAAATTATTTCCACTTTTTAAAATTAGATTTCAAGATTATCAGATGGCCATCAGAGAAGTTTTTAAAGAACACTTCCCCTGAATAACATTTCTTTCATTGAAATCCCATGTGATCTTGAACGGAGAAACCAACCAACAAAAAAATGCTACCACATTTACCAAATCATCTCCCCATCAAACCTGCTTCTCCTCTGCTTCACTTATTGTGACCGTTCTTGAGCTCAGAAACTCAGGTACTTGTTTCCCAAGCTAAAGCATTGCAATGGCTACAAGGTTCTCATGGCAAAAATGAGGTTATATGTAGGATGAGCTGCAGGGAAAGGCATGCCTGGCAGGAGGAATCCCATAGACAATGGCTGGGAGTTGAGAAAAATGCACATTCCTTGGAAAATAGTGCTGAGATCCTAGCAGATAAGTAGAGAGTTTGTGGGGGGTAGGGGGGGGGATGAGTGGGCAGTGCAATAAAGTGGGCCAGAGTAGAGGGTCTTGAATATCAGACTGTGGGATCCTTGCCCTATCTAGGTGATGGGGCCATTGGGTGTTTGAGTAGCAAAAGGACAAAAGGTAATTGAAATTTTAGAAAGACTCATCTGAGGGCTGAAAGCAAAAAGATTCATTTTCTGCTGCTGCTCATACCTGGGATGAGAAGAGTCTGGATTAAGACAGCAGTGAGAGAGGAAAGAGTGACAGATGAGAGGCCTTCTGTATTAGAGAAATAGAATACATCTACAAGAGATTTATTATAAGGAATTGGTTCATGCAGTTATGGAAGCTGACAAGTCCAAGATCTGCATGCAGGAGACTCTGGAGAGCTGATGGGGTAAGTTTCAGTCTGAAGGTGAGTGGGATCAAGACACAGGAAGAGATGATGTTTTAGTTCAAGTCCAAAAGCAGGAAAAGACCAAAGTCCCAGTGCGGAGGCGATCAGGCAGGAGGGGTTTCCTCTTACTCCTGGGATGGTTAGCCTTTTGCTGCTATTCGGGCCTTTGACATATTTGACACGGCCCACCACACTGAGCAAGGCAATCTGCTTTACTCAGTCTCCTGAGTCAATGTTAATCTCATCTAGAAACACCCTCACAGAGGCACCTAGAATAATGTTTGGCCAGATGTCTGGGCACCCTATAGCCCAGTTAAGTTGATACTTAATAATTAGCCATCACACTTCCCAAAGGAAGAGAAAAATGACTATTTGCATTCAGGATGTCCACCTGCCAGGAATATGTTGACTGGGTTTTCCCACCTCACAGAAGACACCCCCCCACCCCGACATCTCAGACACAGGCCTGACACTCTTCCATCCCACAGGGGCAATGGCTATGAAGTTGACTGCTGAGCCGCTGGGCGGGCCTCAAGTAGTGGCCATCACCCATAGCTGTAGACACATCTGTGCAGACACACCTCAGGACATCCCAGTGAGCAGGCGTTATTGTGTTCTCCTCCTACCCAATTTAAAGATAAGGAAAACCGAAGCCAGGAACATTTTCATGACTTGTTAAAAGTCTCACAGCTATTAAGTGGCAAAGTCAGGACCAGAGAGGAAAATAAACTCCTGAGCACCCACTATGGATTAAGCAATGGGCTGGGTACTTACTATACTGTGGTCAACCCTCACGGTAACCTAAATGCTATTATTATCCCCATTTTACAGATGAAGCTGAGCCTTAAAAGCTTAGGAATCTTGCCCAAAGTAAGCAGGGAGACTCAGGACTGGAACTCATGTCTGCTTGATTTTAAGCTCTGTATTACAGTTCCTGGTATAAAACAAGTCACAGAACAGAAGAAAAAGTTAAAGACTGCCAAGGGCAATCAACCAACCCAGCCCCAAAGCCTGGAGTAAATGAGCCAAGAAATTCTGATCCACTCTTTGGTGTCTATAGGAATATAGTCCATTCTCCCACTACTCAGTTCTGCAGTTTACCCCAGACCTGATCTCCTAGCAAGTTTCCTCTTCCATCCCACACACAGGCCTGTGTTCAAATATTCAGTGCTGCTTGGAACCACAGAAGGGCTGGACTTTTTTGATCACAACAGAGAGGAACTCAGTGTTAGCAAACTGAAAGCAGAAATCCCAACTGTCAGAGATAACTTACACTTGGTGCCTATTCCCTTAAAAACCAAGCAGCCCCAACTCACCGGCTGTCTGACTAATTAGCAGAATGTTCTTTCGACAGACAGAGCTCAGAAGCCTCCAACAAAAAAGTAAGATCAACTCTTTGGAACTGCTTTATTCTCCCTTCCAGAAAAAATCTGTACAGAATGCTTTGTGGCCAAGTCTCACCAGGGTCTTAAATACAGTTTCTTCAAGGTAGAGAAATCAGTGGATGAAGAAAAACAAAAGAGCAGGAAGCTCCCTTGGGAGTTCTGTTCCTCTTTTCTGTTGGTATCATTCTAGTGTTACCTTGCAGGGAAGGGATGAGAAACTGAAAATGAATAGGATTCGTTGGGACCATATTGTTCAGGTTTACACTGAAATAAGACATTTGTTCCATCCCTCATCTGCATTTACCTAGATTCCTAGAGAGGCCTGTTATGATCCTAGAGACTAACTACCAAAAAAAAAATCTTTAAATTCTAAAAAAAAAAAAAAAAAAAACCCACACAGCTAACATTTATATGGCGTAAAAACAAGTCTAATGACCTTAGTGAAAGATATACCATCCCCGTGTATGAGCGTTTTCTATTCCCTATACACCCAGCCATGTATACATTATCCACATTTGTCTACACTTTTCCCAAAAATGCGACAGATGACTCTTTATCACCCCCAAGAAGAAATGTTTAATTTTCTCACATTGTACCTCTGCTTTGGCACTGATATTCAACAGACACATGGAGAGGGCCTCTCCAGGAGACTAGAGAATGTGGAATTACATGCTATTAAGAGAGTGTTGTTCTATGTGCACATTCCTCTCTCCCCAGCACGTCCGCGAGGGTAGGGCCCATGCCCTGTGCATCTTAGAGCCCCCACAGAGAGTCTAGTTTGTGGTAGGCATTCAACGGATAGGTTAGAAGTTACAGCCCAAGAGGGCAGGTCAGGGAGATGACCTGCAAGGATGGCGGCTGCAGAAAGAAACGCCAAATGCTGCCGAGCATCTAAAACCTGAGAACAGGCTGCCCGGCACTACCCGTGATAACGCTCACTTGGATCTGATTTTGCCACGGAGTTCCAGGGGTGCAGGAACAAAGCCCAAGCGGTGTCAGGTGGCCACGGCGGGGAGAGGAGGCTGCAGCCTGTTGGCAGCTAATGAACTGGCCTGAGCGAAAGGAGAGAAGGTTCGAAGAAAGCAGTGAGTAGCACCTGCAGCTCTCTGCCAGTGTCTGATACGCCCTGGAGACAATCGGTAAAGTTTCAACAATTACCCAAAGTTCTCGGCCCCTTGACTGTGGGCGGCACTGCTCTGTGACACAGTCTCTAAGTGCTGGCAGGCTTTGAGAGGGCAGAACAGACACTTGCCTTTGCACAGGGATTTCCATATTTAAGGTGGTTGCCTCATCTGCTATTCTGGAAACAGTCAGGACTAAGCTAGGAGGGCTTCTCTGCAGTGCTGTTCCTTTGTAGTTAACATTCTCTGTTGTGAAAGGTACTTGTTTGTTCTTTTTTTCAAGAGGAGACCTATTTAAATATTACTCCATGTTTGTGATAATGATTACAAAGCAGGATTATCTCATTTATATTTAAGCAAGAAGCCAGAGTCACTGATCTTCGTTTTTTGGTTTCTTTTTAAAGATTATTTAGTTATTTATTTGACAGAGAGAGACACAGCGAGAGAGGGAACACAAGCAGGGGGAGTGGGAGAGGGAGAAGCAGGCTTTCCGCCGAGCAGGGAGCCCGATGCGGGGCTCAATCCCAGGACCCTGGGATCACCACCTGAGCCGCAGGCAGATGCTTAACGACTGAGCCACCCAGGTGCCCCGATCTTTGTTTTGAAGAGTACCATGCTTGTTGCAAAAACCATGCATTTTATAGAATGCTTAGTGGTAAGGGTGGCTCTAGAATCTTTTTTTAATTTAATTTTATTTAAATTCAATTAATTAACATATAGTATATTATTAGTTTCAGAGGTAGAGTTCATCAGTGATTCATCAGTTACATATAACACCCAGGGCTCATCACATCACGTGCCCTCCTCAATGTCCATCACCCAGTTACCCCTTACCCCACACTCCTTCCCTCCAGCAACTTTTGCTGTGCAAAAGCTTTTTATCCCGATGAAGTCCCAATAGTTCATTTTCGCTCTTGCTTCCCTTGCCTTTGGCAATGTTTCTAGGAAGAAATTGCTGCGGTCAAGGTCAAAGAGGTTGCTGCCTGTGTTCTCCTCTAGGATTTTGATGGACTCCTGTCTCACATTGAGGTCTTTCATCTATTTTGAGTCTATTTTTGTGTGTGGTGTAAGGAAATGGTCTAGTTTCATTCTTCTGCATGTGGTTCTCCAATTTTCCCAACACCATTTGTTGAAGAGACTGTCTTTTTTTCCATTGGACATTCTTTCCTGCTTTGTCGAAGATGAGTTGACCATAGAGTTGAGGGTCCATTTCTGGGCTCTCTATTCTGTTCCATTGATCTATGTGTCTGTTTTTGTGCCAGTTCCATACTGTCTTGATGATGACAGCTTTGTAATATAGCCTGAAGTCCGGAATTGTTATGCTACCAGCTTTGGTTTTTCTTGTTCAACATCCCTCTAGTTATTCAGGGTCTTTAATGTTTCCATACAAATTTTAGGATTATTTGTTCCAGCTCTGTGAAAAATGTTGATGGTATTTTGATAGGGATTGCACTGAATGTGTAGAATTTCTGTACAGGAAGGGCTCAGTGTGCTGATATGCCTGGAAATAGAGGAGGAGGCTGGAAGCTTCATTTGCTCACACCTTTCATAATATTGAGCAAACCTCAGGTGTCCAGAGCAAATAGTGAGTGGGGACTAAAGCCTGCTGACTATAGTCCCCATCCTCACTCTGAGCTTTTGCTGCTCAGCTTAATCCTGCATTTCAGCATGATCCACAATCTTTTTCCACTCCTCCCAAGAAAAGCCTTGTTTGCCTTTAGCATTTTCCTCACAAATCCAGTTCGCTGATTTTCAGCCTACAATTTAAATAGCAGTATGAGTTATCCCTGATGCCTCTCTTTTTCATCCCCCGGGTCCCCCACCCCAGTCACAGCCTAAAATCAGGCCCCCATCATCTCTCTCCTGGACTATTCCAAAACCCTCCTGCCTTCCTCACACTCATCCAGTGGCCCAAAGGAGCTCTTTAAATGCATGTTGGGGCAAGCCACTCCTCTTCTTTAACAGTTCCCTGCAGTATCCAGTCTGGCATCCTTAGCATGCCGTCTCTAGGCTTTTATGATATGATCCCTGCCTACCATTCTTAGGATAATGAAAATAGTCCTTTCTGTCATTGTGGAGGTTAACAATAAAATGGAGGACTCTGCAAAGGGCCTCCATGATTAGGGCTTGCTGGACACGCTTCTGCATTTTGCAGCTGCACCCAGGTGACTTCTAGGGAGCAATCTTCACCCAAGAAATAATGGCCATCATTTGATTCTATTCAAAAATGAAAATGAACCCTCTTAAGCTCATCCCAAGGTCTGTCCTACCAGGAAATATGGCTTCAGGTCAGGGCAGGGTACATACGGTTCCTCTTCCAGGTAAGTGCCTGAACCTTGGCAGCAAGCAAAGGTTCATGAGTACTTTTCAGCATTCTGAAAGCTCTGAAGAACTACAATTGAAATAGCCAATCCAATAACTAGCATATTCAGATGCCCTTGACTCAAGGACCAGCTTATTAAACAATAAGAGAAAGAACTCCGGGTGGGCCCAATTGAGCCAAGAGCTGTAGGGGTGTTGGTTTGTCCTAAAAGATATCTTGTGTATTTTGCTCTGTGCTTGGCAACTGGGGCCTATGGGAGATACTTTCTCTTTGGGCCGCAACATCCATACTGAAGGCTTATTAAAAACGGGTGGAGGTGATGGTGGGCACACTCGAAGCTGAGGGAGAGACCCGCTTGGCCTCGGAACCAGCTAAGCTGGAAGGGACCAGCCCCTGGCAAAATGCCCAAGGGGATGAGGTTTGTCTCCTCTGTTGCAGCATCCCTTGATGGCGTCCTCCGTGACACCTCCTCAGAGTGATATGGGGACAGGTTGGCATTGTGGGGTCATCAGATCCAGCTTCAATCCCCTTAGATATATAGTCTAGTGTGGGGCTTGTCAAAGTACATATAGTCTGCAGGCCAAATCCAGCCCACTACCTGATTCTGTAAATAAAGTTTTTTGTTTTGGTTTGGTTTTTTTAGAACGTTCAGCTAATTCATTGATGCATTATCTACAGTGCTTTCGCCTTACAACAGCGGAGGTGAGTAACCACAACAGAGACCAAATGGCTTTCAAAGATTAATTGAATATTTAAAATATTTATTATCTGACCCTTTACAGAGTTTGCAGACCCCTGGCCTAGAGCAAATTCATTATCTCTGGAATGCCATTAAGAACACTATTCCAAAAAGTTTTTATGGTAATGCTAACAAGTGTTAAATAAAAAATAAGTACTTTTGGAAAACGCTTAGGTTTAACAGGGATGTGTTTCTTTACTGCGGGCCCTCACAGAGCCTTGAAGAAGCCAGTAAGGAAATCTGGTTGTATTTCCCCGGAACCCTGTTGTCATGAAATGTCCTTGATGCTGGGATGCGGGTACCTGAAGGGCACACGAAGACTTCCCAAGGGATACAGATCATTTAAAAGGAATCAATTTCTTTTATCAAGGTGATCCACCTGAGAACAACACTGCCTTCCTAATACTGTGGGCTTTTCCCCTTCGTCAGAGAGAAGCTGGCCCCTCCCTCCCCCCAGATCTTACCATGAGGGCCTGCACTGAGATCCAAGTCCTCCAGATTGCCTGCTCCTTGAATGTTAAATCATGAAACACTTAGGGTCCTATCTTACCCAGAGCTTTGTTGCACCTGCAGCCATGCATGAATGCAGTGTTTGGGACATGCTCCGAATTCAGAATAACTGAAATGATACCGATTTGTGATGGAGATTCTTTAGCCTATAATTGGAATGTTTTCTGAGACCACCAAATGTTTTGAGATACATGAAAGAAAACTCACGAGTAAAAATTTTCCATTTTTTTTTCTTTCAGATTTGATTCTCTATTTAGTAAGTAGTTAAAATTTGTTTCAGCAAGACTTATTGATGTAATTTTGGGATGTTGGTGAGGTGTGGAGCCGATGGCCAAGAAAGAATTCTTGAGACATCTTTGGTGCAAAAAGGGGATTTTATTAAAGCACGGGGACAGGACCCGTGGGCAGAAGGAGCTGCTGTTCTGAGGTTGTGCGGGGTGACTGCTTATATACTTGGGAGTTGGGGGAGGTAAGGAAAAAGGGAGATGTCCAAAATGACTTCATATGCTAAAGAAGATTTACAGGGTACTGGAGGCCTGGCTATTGCCGAGACGTATGGTTGTTTTTCTTCTAGTAAGGCATTAACATTAAGACAGTTGGGAGCTTTCTGAAGGAATGTTATACTCTTCCTATTACAAGTCCTTGTCAATAGGCTGCAGATCATAAAGAAACTTACCTTTGTTTACATTTCCTTATGCCTTTGTTTTCTACACCACTCATGGAAGGGAGGGTGATGTTAGGGCTCCAGAAAATTGAGTTATGGGTCTCTGAAAGTTAGGTTATTGATGAGAATGCTTTTTCCTTGTAAATCACTAAGACATTGGTAAACTGATGGCGACTCCTGTCTTGCGGGACTGTGATCTCTATTAGTTAACCATTTGTTTTTCCTTCCCTTAGCTTTAGGGCAGCTGGGAGTGCCTGAGGAATGTCACATAGATCCCACCCAGGAGTTGGGGGGAGGGCATTGCGGGGTGTCAGCTTGTACTTTGCCCTCAGCTTGCCTTCTGCTCCGTCATCAATATTATAAAACATTTATGCCAATTGTGATTGATCCTCACCTGAATTCATGTGATCAAATGTTTTATATTTTCTACTATTCATTTAAAAAAGTCTTTAAACTAAGGATGAACATCTTAGATGTTCACCTAAAAACGTATAAAAGGGTGCAAGATTTTTCAGAATTCTCTTAGGAAGTAGGAGAGCAGTGAAGTGTAGAGACCTGTCTCTTGCAGGACTAGCTTTCCCCGCACTCTCAGAAAAACACTGAATTAGGGCGACGTGTATGAAGAGCCATCCAGAGGCCCAGCACACAGCAGCTACTCAAGAACCATCAGTTCTCTCCTCCCGGATCCTTCCACAGCCTTTTGAATCAGTGCATTCCTGCTGTCTCTCCTCTCCAGAAGCCCAAACTTGTTCTCAGGACCAGTCAGCAGAGTTAGTTCAAACCAAGGGATGACTGGTATCATTCATGGTGCATGCTCAAAACGTTGCTCAGCGTTTGCATTTGAACACTGGAGAGAATACAAGTCAGTGGGAGAGGAACAGCAGTACTGGGGAGCTTTCCTGGCTCCCTGACGTCAGGCCATTGAAAGGAACTGCCTATTCCTGCAACTTTCCTTCGCAGGTGACTTCCTACTGGAAGGAGTCGGCGGTGCCTCTCAGCCCCAACCAAAGAATGCTTCGGCATAGAGCCTCAGGACGTGGATCTGGTCCCTGTGGCCCGGGGAGGCTGAGGCTGCGGGGTGGAATCTGGTCTCAGGAACACATTCCCACTGGAAGGATCACGTGGGGTGGCAGGGAGGGCTTCAACCAGGAACACTTCTGCGCCTTCTCCTGGCACCACCCACACTCAACCAGCTTGTGGTATTTGGGGCTGTCTTACTTTCTCGGAAGTTAGAGAACAATCTGAAAGGGCCAATGTTTCTCCAACCTCACAGATGAATTCAGCAAAACGTTTAGCAGAGCGCGAGAAATTCTGACCTACCTCCCACCACTTTAGGAAAGCCCCAAAAGCAAATCAAGCACAAAGTGATGACATTCTTGCTATTCAACTGCTGAACGTCGTTACTGGCCTCACACAGCCTGTGTTCAGTTTTGGGTAGGGATTGCTGCTTCCTAAGGGAAGCCCCCACCAGGGGGGATTGCTCTCATATTCCAAATCACCATCCCAAGAGAAACCAGGAGGATTTATTTTCTAAAAGACTTGATTCCTGAAATGAGAGGACTTTGTAGCCCATCATAACTCCTCCTATTGGATTTGCTCCCTTCACGCATCGTTAATGCATCAGTTAAGACTATGTTGAAAAATGAAAACAGAAAATCCCATTCAAATTGGCTCAAATAATAATAAGTGTATTCACTCATGTATCTGAAATCCAGTGAGAATTGATGTTTCAGGTCAGGTTTGATCCAGCAGTTCAGACAACGCCACTAAAGTCCTCACCTCTGTTTTGCTACAACATAGGGACCATCCTCAGGCTCCACATGACGTGCCTACAGCCCACCTGGCCCCACACCCTCCACCCCATGGCTACAGCAAGTGTAGACTTCACATATTTACACTACTGCCTAGGAACAAAAAGTCTCATTAAATAGGAAAGGAAAAGATTTTTTTTTTTTCATAGAAGCCTTAGCAACCATCTTATTTCTTACTGTCTCAGACTGGGTTATGTGCCTAGGAACCAATCACTGGATTAAGTCAACCAGGACCAACCCCTGCTGTGGGGATAGAGTAAACCCCACCTAAACCCATAGGTAGACCCAGTTCCTTGCCCACCTTGGGTCCACCTCCTTGTTAAAATACAATGAAGCTGGTCATGAGTGTTATTCTGACTAAACTTCTGAAACCTTGACCTTTGCCTTGCCATGACCTTCAACACGGAGCCCCTTCCTTGGCCCTTCTGACAGATACCCTGGCTTCTACATTTCTGTCTTTTCTGGATGCAGTGTGGGTCACTGATCCCAGACTAGTGCCTCAATTGCCTGCCCCATTGCACTGGAAATTAGTTTTGATGTGAACATCTGTCTAGTTCCCTCCTCTTCTCCTAAAGAGCTTTTCCCTTGTAACATAGTGTCAGAGCCGACCATCTTTAGTACAGTGAGAGGGAGCAGTCAGGTCAGTGATGGGTCCCCAGCCTCAGTTACTTTGATAGGTTAGCATAAACATATACCATCCCAGTCTGTTCCAGACCATCCTCCCTTCGGTCCCTTCCAGTGAGCTGCCTCGCTTGTGGCTCTAGCCTTTGACAAAGGGAAACACTAATCATAAGCATGATCTCTGCTTTTCCACCATGGGCTTCTCCATCAAATCAGCTGTTTGCATTTCTCTCTAGGCAGCCCGTTCAGAGAGTAGCTACAACCAAGATGGGATAGGAATTAGCCCCTGAAAGTATGGCAAAGATCTGCTCTCCTGTTCAAGCTTTCCTGGAGGCTCACGTGGACCCTCTTCCTTCCTTTCAGGCATCTGGACTCATGAACCTCTGCTGGCCCCTTGGGGCCACAGCCCATCCCTGTGTGGTACACCCTGGCCTGGGCACCTCGGCACCCAGACTTCACTCCTCAGCCACGTCAGAGCTCAGTCCGACACGCCCGCAGCTGAGTCTTCCTCTGACCTGTGGTGACAACCCGGCCAACCCTGGGAACAGCTCACTCTGCTTACGTTGCTTCTGTGAGCCGTGTGATCTGTCACTCCAGGTACAGGGGCTCTGGGTACCTGCCTGGGAATCTGCCTATCCTCCCCAGCCCTGAGCTCTGGAAAATCTCAGGTTACACATATGAGTCCTTTCCTAGCTGAGCCCTGTGTCCACCCCTTGACTTTGGAAACACATGCTCCCTCCCCAGGCACAGTGGCACCCCAGGACTCTGGTAGCAGAGATTCCCTAAGCCAGCCTCCCATCTCTTCTTTTCCTACACGGCCCCCCTCAGATGAACGCCACCCTGCTTTCCTTCCTAGCCTCTTCCTTTGTTTTTCCTCCTAAAAGCCACATGTTTCATTATGACTTCAGGCTCTACTTTCTTCTCCCCTGTTCCCATCCTAAACTTGCTAAGTAACCTGCTCAAGAAAAATAGGCTGCCCCTCTCATTTAACATTTGAGGCACAGGTAGTGCTCTTTCCTATTTTAAAGATTTTAACATATTTTAAAATCCAGCTTTGTCTTTTTTCACTGCAGCTCACTGCTCCGGGTGTGGTCCACCAGTTCACAGAGTTCAAGGCTGGCTCACGATCGTCCCCCTCAGTCCTTCTACCTAGCACGAAAGATATTCTAGACTCTAGAGGGGCTGAAAACATAATATTCCTTCCTTTGCATTGAGTCCTTGGGTATCCTTTTTACACGCCTGTGTTACTACAGGTGAACATCAATTCTGGGTTTTTCCAAAGGGGATATTTGGATAAAAAATGTAATGGACACCACACTTTCTGAAACTCCAGTCCTGCAAGCAGGCTCTTACAATAGAACACGAGGCTGGGGAGGAGGCTCTTAGCATCTGCCCTCTGGGAGGTAGGTGAGGCAGGAAGGGAGTGGTGGTAACACATTGCACAGGACTGAGGGGTTGGGGTGGGAGGGCAGAGAGAGTGGAGAGAGGGAGAGGGCCTGTGGGGGAGAGGGCCCGTCCACCAGGGGCCACACAGGGGCTTGAGTGTCTATACCTGAGGCCTATGACCATGGCCAGAATTAGAGGCAGCGGACTCGACCAGTGACATCATTCCTGAACCTTCTCCACCCGGTGCCCTCTGGGTGGACTGGAATTGTCCTTGAGCTCAAGTGAACAACTGTTTGACTGCCCCCCCGCACACCTCCCTTCTCCAGTAACGGCCAGGTTGTAAGAATCAAGGCAGAGAGTTATACTGGCCTTGAGAAGAGTCAAAAAGTTCTGGCAACCCAAAGTAAGGTTCAATCATCTCCCAACCTGTTTGTCAGCCAACATTTCCACAACTCTCCACATGACAGGTGGGGGAGCTGAGGGCTCAGTAATTAGCAGTCAGAACAGAGAACAAGACTGGGGAGAGAGGTCCTATGTTCGATTCTTCCTAAGATCCTGCTTCCTGGCCTGAATGAATAAGCCCCGACCCCATATCCTACAAGTAGAGGCCTCCTGCATAATTGCCAGGCTGAACCCAAAACTTTGCATTAGCTCCTCCCGGCCTGTCAGGCCCCAGTCAAAAGCTCTCTCCTCCCCGACAACGCTATTTCTCCTTTCCTCTCCTGAGCCCGAGGAGACACAACAAACCAATCAAAACCTAAACAAATGAGGAGGCCAAAACTTACTCGAACATTCAAAGATCAATGTCATTATAAGCATCTCTGTACTTTCAACTATTTCATTATTAATGTGAAATTAAAACCTGTTCTGAGCCCTCACAATCTGGTAAGTGTTCTGTCATCGTATTTACTAATGTGGCCCTGATATTGAACACTTGGGAACAGATATAATAAATAAAGCATGTTGCAAGTCTCAGGTATGATCTCTTTCAAATCGGGGGTTGGAATAGGGCTTTGCTGAGCCACTTCAATTCTCTGAGCTTCAGCCTTTGATCAGTAAAACAAGGGTAATTATACCTACCGCCTAGGGTTGTTGTGCAGATCAAATGAAGTAAGATTTGAAAAAGGCCCAACGTAACTTTTGAAAATATAGCACATCCTCAATAAATAGTACGTATTACTATTATGCTACATGAATTAAAAGTTGCAGCATAGTGTAATCAAATGATCCAGGTAAACAGAATGGCTCTTAAAAAGTTTTTTCTTCCTTTTTGCAGTCAGAGTGTTGACTGAGCACCTCAGCTGTCCCAGACACCATCCCAGAAGCAGGAACTACAGCAAGAAACAGGACAGGTGAGGCCTCAGCTCTCCTGGAGGTTACTTATGAACGGCGGGGAGACAACAATGGAAAAAGACATAAAGAAGATAATTTCAGAGATTCAAGTGCTGGCAGGAACTTAAGCAAGGTGATTTGATAGACAGTGACTGGTGGGTTTTTAGGGACTGCCTCTCTAAAAAGATCCCAATCCTGACAGGAGGAGCCACAGGAATATATGGAGAGAAAAGTAGAGGAAATAGCAAGTATATCAAGGCCCAACGTGGGGTTAAGGCTGCCCTGTTTAGGAGAACAGAACGCAGACAACTGTTTCCGGGGTGTCATGAGGGAGAAGGAGAGCGGCGTGAGATGAGGTGGGAGGGCTAGGCAGGGGTTCTGGGCTCCTATCTCAGCTCTGCCACCAGTTTCACTTTGGATAAAGCTCTTAAGCTCTTAGAGCCTCAGTTTTGCTGTCTGCAAAATGGGGGAAGGGACTGACCTCCATATTGTTAAGGTCCTGTCAACTCTATGATTTGAATAGAATATAGATCGAATACCATGTTACTCTTCCTGTGATGACAGCATTGGAGTCCAATATAACTCTTACAGATTGCCTGGTCTTGTTTGATTGTAAATATATCGATCTTCAGGAAAGAGTTGCCTATAAAACTTACCAGGCCCTGTGATGTGGAATCCATATCTCAAAGAATCCTTTTAATGAGTTGTGGCCAAAAGATTAGCTGACCACAGATTGTTTTTGGTTCCTGGTGGCAAACCGCTAGCCGCTCACAAATGTCCCAGGAACCTAGTTTTGAATTTTGATTTTGATTTTTCTGTCCTGTGACACTTTTTTCAAACACCTGAGGAGCGTGTATCAAGTCACACAAGTGGGTTTAGGAAAACTTTCTATTCTATTCAACAGCATTAACTCACATGGAAAATCATCCTGAATAGTCAAAATAAGCATCAAAATGCTCTTTGTCGATCTTCATCACCTGGAATACTTAACCAACTCTGACTGTGCTCTACGACCACCCTCATCATCAGTGACATAGCTAATTTAGGGTCAGAGGACAATTAGGGGCACCTGGGTGGCTCCGTAGGTTGTAGGTTGAGGGTCTGACTTGGGCTCGGGTCATGATCTCTCGGGATCCTGGGATTGAGCCTCCCGCAACTGCCCCCTCCCTGGGCTCCACTGGGAATCTGCTTCTCCCTCTCCTTCTGCCCCTTCCCCTGCTCTCTCTCTTTCTCTCTCTCTCTCTCTCTCAAATAAATAAATAAGTCTTAAAAGAAGAAGGAGGAAGAGGAGGAGGATGAGAAGATGAAGAAGAAGAAGAAGAGGAAGAAAGAAGTAGTAGTAGCAGAGGAAGAAACTGACAGCTAAATGAAATTCCACGCATCCAGATGAAGAAGGTTGGAGTTCATCATGAGATGGTCCTAGTACAACAGACTGACACTGAAACTATCCCGGTCAAACGAGTAACTCTCCTGCTTTTAAAGGCCTCTATTTTTCAAGCCCTTGTAACTGCGTTGATGAACTATTGCAGAACTTAAAAAACACCAAACTTGCCAAATTCTTCCTTATTCCTCATCGGAATCCCTCATATTGCTCTCTGGGCTATTCCAAATTTTGCCTGAGTGGTAACAAGTAAGCCGGTGGTCTCGCTCATCACATTAACCTTCTAAAACAAATAACAACACCATAGTGCTTACTCACCTAGGTTCTTTAGAGATTATTCCTTTAATCCTCACGGCAACCCTGTGAGGAAACTGTGATAAACCCCACCTTACAAACAAGAAGATTGAGGTGCAGAAGCCACCGGAGGCAGAGCTGGGATTTGAACCCATGCTGCCTGACTCCAGGGTTCATGCTTTCCGGCAGGTCACCCTTTTGCCTTTCATAATTAAAATGTCTAGCTGGGTTGCTATGCAAAAATATACCTCTTTCTTTGTGTAAGTGATTCTTAGGAGAAACCAGAAACATTTTTCTTTTTTCTCTCACATTTAATAAATAAATGTGTTACATTTTCTTCTTCCTAGAGATGGAAACCCAAGATCTGTGCTTTGTCTTGAAGCTTTCAGAAATGGCCTTTGATTTATTCATGCTTTGTCATTAATGGAGAAAAAGACTTGCTGGGCCAAACTCAGCCAGTGTTTCCCATCACCATCTAATTGTTTCAGAAAGTGGGGTCCAGCCCTGGAGTTACAGCAGGAAGCCCACCCACCCACTGTGACAGCACAAGAAGCCACAAGATTAAGTGCATAGTTAAGGCTGGCGAGGTAGATGGGAGACCCCAGGAGATGTACTGTTCAGATTCATATGGAAGCCTTAGGGGCACTCTGGCTTTTCCCCCATCATTACAAGAACCACTCTAGGCAGACAGGTGGTAGCTCAAGAGATTTGTCTGTCTGTCTATCTACACAATACACACACACACACACACACACAGACTTTCTTTTTATTTTCCTTATTGGAACCAATGTGATAATTTTCTACTTACCCTCTTGAGCCTTTATCATAGATAGAAAAGAAAAGCCCACTCTCCTAATTGTCTACTTCCCAGCAAATTTCCAAACCATAAATATAAGATAGAGAATGCACATAATTTAAAGATATAAAATATTATACCCTATATCTATCATCTATTATCTGTTTATAATGGACATGTATTTCAGATCACAAATTTAGCAGTATAAAATATATAACTTTATTTAGTCTCTTAATAACCAAACTTAGTATGCCTTATATGGAAACAATCTCAATCAAGGAGGGTTTCTCCTGTCCTTTGAAGTTGCTGGGAAGAACTGAGTGCCTGGATGAGAGTGGGCATCTAATCTGGGTCATTATCCAACCAGCGATGGATATCAATCCATCCATCCATCCTCATTCCTGTCTGGTCTTCCGTTGTCTCTACGGGGAGGCTTCAAGGCTCCCAGGGTTCAACTCTCTCAGGGGTCATTCCAGGGCCCCCATGCTGCCCAGGGCACAGGTAGCTCTGAGAGGCCGCCTGGGGCCATCAACCCAGAACTCCAGCACATATGCAGGTATTCTAGGAGACCCTGGTTCTGGCTGCCTCCCCAGCCTTTGAATGCATTGGAGGGGCAAGGGAGTATAGATGCTTACCACTCTCAGATCCTAGGACCTCATTTGTTTTTTGTTTTTGTTTTTACCTTTCTCTTCACCTTCTACTCAAGTGCTCAGCCTCAAGGAGGGAGCAATGCATTGAAACCCCCTCACAGGCCACACCAGAGTTCAGCTAACCTCCCTTTGCCTTCCCTCCAATTCTCTTTCCTCTCCCCTCACCTGTGGGCCTTTGGGGGAATGAGTTGATGGGAAGACTCATTCTTTCTCCTTAGGATTTTTCTATGCCCTGAGCCCTTGCACTTTTCCAAAAACCTTTTCTCTGCTATAATTGCTTGAGACAAAGAGGTTCTGTGCCTCACTGACACAATGGGGCAAAGGGAAACAATGCAAGAGACGTTGGGCTCTTCATCAGTCACAGGTACTCACTTAGGCATATATAGGGGCGCCCGGGTGGCTCAGTCAGTTGAGCGTCCAACTCTTGATTTTGGCCCAGGTCATGATCTCATGGGTCATGGGATCAAGCCTCGCTTCAGGCTCTGTGCTCGGTGGGTTGTCTGCTTGAAAGATTCTCTCCCTCTGCCCCTCCCCCTGCTTGCACGTGTGTGCGGGCTCTCTCTCTTTCTCTAAAAATAAATGAATAAATCTTTTTTTAAAAGGAGTATATAATATATGTCTACTATATGTATCAACATGATATATACATATATGTATTTAATACATAAGAATTCTATTTACACATACAGGCAAGACTCACCCCTTTGGTTTTGGTCCATGGCTTATAGTTTTTGTGAAAAATTAATCTATGAATAAATAGTTATATCCAGTTATTTTTTAAATATTTTATTTATTTATTTGACAGAAAGAGAGAAGAGGGGAGAGAACAAGCAGGGGGAGCAGCAGAGGGAGAAGGAGAAACAGGCTTTCTGCTGTGCAGGGAGCCCGATGTCATGACCTGAGCCAAAGGCAGACGCTTAACTGACTGAGCCACCCAGGCGCCCCCTAGTTATATCTAATTATTAAATATTTAAGTCAAAATTATTTTTGATCTATGTTTCTAATTTAGGGTTTGTAGGATGTTGAGAAAAATGGAGCACCAGAAAAGAATAGATTAGATAGATAGATAGATAGATGATAGATAGATAGATAGATAGATAGATAGATAGATAGATGATAGATAGATAGATAGATGATAGATAGAGAGACAGATAGATTTCTCATTACCAACTGCAGAAGCAAGAATTCCTGACTCAAGCATTCTGCAACAGTCGATTTACTGTAACCCCAGCCATGTCATTTAGCTTAATTGACGGCCTCATTTTCATCATTAATAAGAGTTTTAAAAGTGCTCAAATACATGGCAAATATAAGATCACAGATTTCAAATAATGAAGTTGATTGTGCTCGAGGTTTAAAATATTGTCTTATTCATGAAGACACTTTAGAGCACTAATCAGAGAATAAAGAATCCCTAGTCCTTATACCAGATGCTACGATTCGGTATGTTTTCTTGGTATGAAATTGCCTTTAAGCTAGATGCAGACACACTTAGAAAAAAGTCAGATCACTTAAGATCTTTCTCTACAAACTATATGTAAAAGGAGTTGAAAAGGAAGCAAATCAATCTTTGGTTGGATTGATCACATCTTTAACTTATTGTTCCTAGTCTAAGGCAAGAATTTAATTTTTACTTCTCCCTAACCATGCAAAGAGAAATATTTCTCCTGTAGTAAGGAGATTCAAGGTGGCAGTTTTTGATCACCTGGGTGGAGGGGACAGCTATTTAGAGAAAAGATACCCCCATTTTCCTGACTAGCCTGAGTCTTAAGAGGACAATATTCCTCTTCCAGATTGTTGGACTTGAGTCTGTTTTTGTTCCTGGATGTGTAAACATACTGTCACGGTAAACCCTAAATGATCTGATTTAGGGAAAACATAGTCTCAGGAATTACTGGGAAGGAAGGGACAATCAGGTGGAATCCTGGGGGATGTGGCCCGAGGTAAGGTTTGCCAAATTTAGAAGTAAAACTACAGGATGCCCAGTTAAATTTAAATTTCAAAAAAATAGGGGCGCCTGGGTGGCTCAGCGGGTTAAGCATCTACCTTCGGCTCAGGTTAGGATCCCAGAGTTCCTGGATTGAGTTCCTAGAACAAACCCTGCGTTGGGCTCCCTGCTCAGTAGGGAGTCTGCTTCTCCCTCTGCACCTCCCCCAATTCATGTTCTCTCTCTCTCTGTCTCTCTCTCTCAAATAAATAAGTAAAATCTTTTTAAAATATTGTAAAACTGTCAGGAGGGTACCTGGTACTCCTGTACCCTCTTAAAAAAATAAATAAATAAATTTCAAAAAACAGATATAAATTTCAAAAAACAGATATAAATAAATCCCAAGTACTACATGGGACAACCCTACCGAGGTGGCATCGTGTGAAGACAGGAAGTGGCGCCCGGAGGAGTGTTCAGTGGAAAAAGGGCTTACCAACCAAAAGAGTAAGCAAGTGGCCACAAGGGCCCCCTGACCCCCCACCATTCCAGCTTCACAACGTAGCGCAGAACCAAATTCCCCCCCAGGGGTCCCTAAAAGTGTAACTGGCAAACTGAAAAGACGCTGCTAACGCGAGCCTGCCTTGGAATCAGCCTGAGCAGCTTCCCACAGCATCCAAGGGAGACCAAAGTGGGACAGAGGAAGGAACAAGAACCAGCGTACCCAGGTTGCTGTGTCTGTCGTGCCAATCTGTGGCTCGTCTTTAAATTATCTTAGCACACAAAGTCTGTGTTCGAGAAGCTCATCTGTTTCTGTACTTCTGTATTTTCCTTTTTTGGGCTTCTCGTGCTTTCCCCTTACTTCTCAATCAACTTTGTTTTTCAAAATCCTAGCTTTTGTGTCTGAATAGTTAACATCGAGGTCTCTAGTCTTGATTACCCTCATCAGTCCATCCTCTTTTCGGCAACCTGACAGTGCTCTCTTTTATTTTAAAATCAACTTTATTGAGGTATATTTTACACATAATATACTTCACCAATTTTATGTGTACAGTTCTATGCGGTTTTTTTTTTTTTTTAAGATTTTATTTATTTGAGAGAAAGACAGAGGGAGCATGATCAGGGAGAGGGGCAGAGGGAGAAGGACAAGCAAACTCCCGGATGAGCAGGGAGTCCCAAATGGGGCTTGATCCCAGGACCCCAAGATCATGACCTGAGCTGAAATCAGATGCTTAACAAACTGAGCCACCCAGGCGCCCCAGTACAATGTTTTGATAAATGGATAGTTATTTAAACACCACCACAATCAAGATAGAACATTTCCATGACTCCAAAAAGCTCCCTTGTACTTCTTTTCAGGTAATCTCCTCCTTCTGTACTTGGACCCTGGCAACCACTGATCTGCTTTCTATTACTACAGTTCTGCCTTTTCTAGAATTTCATATAAACGGAATCATATTGTATCTAGTCTTTTGTGTACAGCTTTTTTTCACTTAGCATAATGCTTTTAAAATGTATCCATATTGTTGTGTGTATCAGTTGTTCTTTCCTTTATACAGATTTTCCAATATTTTGTTAGATTTATACCTAAGTGTTTCATGATTTTTGATGCTAATGTAAATGTTATTTTTATTTCAATTTCTAATTATTTATAGCATATGGAAATAGAATTTATTTTTTCATGTTGACATTGTATCTTGCAAAGTTGCTAAATCACTTTTCAGTTCAAATAGCTTTTTTATAGATTCTTTGGTATTTTTTATGCAATCTTGGTATCTACGAATACAATTTTATTTTTTCTTTCCAATCTATATGCAGGTTATGTCTTTTTTCTTGCCTTACTATAACTAACTATGACCTCTAGTAAAACACTGAATAGAGGTCATGAGACTGGACTTCCTTGCTTTGTTACTGATGTTAGGAGGAATGCATTCAGTCTTTCACCATTAAGTTATGAAGGTAGCTATAGATATGTAGTAGTTGTAGTAAATGTTCCAAGTCCACTTGACAAAAATGTGTATTCTGTTGTTAGGTGAAATGTTCTAGACATGTCAATTAGGTCAAAAGAGAAAGATACCTTTTTTAAAGAAATATTTTATTTATTTATTTGAGAGAGAGAGAGCACGCATGAGCAAGGGGAGGAGCAGAGGGGGAGGGAGAGGGAGAGACTCTGCGCTAAGCATGGAACCCAACATGGGGCTCCATCCCAGAACCCCGAGATCATACCCCGAACCAAAACCAAGAGTGGGATGGATGTTCAACTGACTGAGCCACCCAGGTGCCCCAAAAGGACAAAGATACCTTTTGTCAAGTGGAGGACTTTCCCTTCTATTTCTAGTTTGCTGAGAGTTTGTATTATGAATCTATG
The DNA here is from genome assembly GCF_054177405.1 of Leptonychotes weddellii. Classification (NCBI taxonomy): domain Eukaryota; kingdom Metazoa; phylum Chordata; class Mammalia; order Carnivora; family Phocidae; genus Leptonychotes; species Leptonychotes weddellii. The sequence goes on along the minus strand of NC_138369.1, from coordinate 90,850,134 downwards.
TTGATTTTTGTCAAATGCTTTTGCTGCATCTGTTGAAATAATCTTGTGCTTTTTCTTTTCTAGTCTTCTGATATGATAAATTATATTGGTTGATTTTTCAAATGTTGAACCAGCCTTGCATTTCTATGATAAATTTCACTTAGTCACGGTGTATTATCTTTTTATATCACTGAATTCCATTTGCTAGCATTTTGTTGAAGATGTTTGTGTCTAGGAAAATTGGTCTGTAAGAATACTGGTCTGTTGTTCTCCTGTAATGTCTTTGTCTAGTTTTGGTACCAGGGTAATACTGGCCTGAGTGAATGAGTTGAGAAGTGTCCCCTCCTCTTCTATTTTCTCAAACACACTGTGTAGAATTGACCTTATTTCTTCCTGTAAGGTTTGGTAGAATTCATCAGGGTAGCCATCTGGGCCTGGAGTATTCGTTGTTGAATGGTTTGTAACTGTGAATTAAATTTAATTTAATAGTTACATGGCTATCCAAATTCTCAATTTCATATTGGATGTGTTGTGGTAGCTGGTGCTTTTCAAGAAATTGGTCCTTTTCATCTAAGTTGTCAAATTTACACATGTAGAGTTGTTTGTGGAATTCCCTTATTATCCTTTTGGCATCTGCAGGGTCTGTAGTGATATCTTCTGTTTTATTCTTGATATTTGTGATTCGTTTCTTCTTTTTTTTCTTTGTCAATCTTGCTAGAAGTTTGTCAGTGTTATTGATTTTTTTCAAAGAACTGGGGTTTTTTTTTGTTTCAGTGATTTTCTCTATTGTTTTTCCATTTTAAATTTTATTGATTTCTGCTCTTATAAATATTTTCTTCTGTTTGCTTTGGGTTTAATTTACTCTTCTTTTTCTAGTTTCTTAAAGTGAAAGCTTGGAGACATTACTTCTTTCTTAATATAAGTCTAATTCTATAAAATTTCCTCTAAGCACTATTTTAGCTGATATGCTAAAATGTTTTCATTTTCATTTAATTAAAACTATTTTGTAATTTACCTTGTGATTTCCTCTTCGACTGGTAGGTTATTTTGCTCTATGCTGTTTAATTTCTAAATACTTGGGGATTTTCAGGATTTCTTTCTGTTATTGGGCTTTAGTGTAATTCACTTATGGGAAGAGAACATACTTTGTATGATTTCAATACTTTTTAATTTGTTAAGGTTTGTTTTATGGCCCAGAATATTATCTATATCAGTGAATATTCCATGTATACTTGACAAGAAAGTATATCCTGCTGTTGTGTGAAATGCTTTACAATTATTAATTAGGTAAAATTTGTTGATAGTGTTTCTGGGCCTTCTATATTTTTTTCTTTTTTAAAAATTTATTTACTTTATTTTTTAGTTGAAATATAATTTAATACCACAACATTCACCTTCTTCATGTATAAAGTTCAGTGTTTATTAATATATTTACAAAGCTATACAAAAACACCACTACCTAATTCCGGAACATTTTTTTATCACTCTTTTTGTTTTGTTTTTGTTTCTTGTTTTTTTTTTTTTTTAAGATTTTGCTTATTTATTTGACACAGAGAGAGCATGAGCAGGGGGAGCAGGCAAAGAGAGAGGGAGAAGCAAACTCCCCACTGAGCAGAGAGCCTGACATGGGGCTAGATCCCAGGATCCTGGGATCACGACCTGAGCCGAAGGCAGATGCTTAACCGACTGAGCCACCCAGGTGCCCCAATTCTGGAACATTTTAATCATCCCAAAAGAAACCCCACACCTCTAGTTGTATCACGCCCCATTTGCCATTCCCTAACCCCTAGCAACCACTAATCTACTTTCTGCCTCTCTCATTCTGCCTATTCTAGACATTTCATAGAAGCAAAATCATACAATATGTGGCCTTGTGTGTCTAGCATATTCACTTAGCATAATGTTTTCAAGTTTCATTCATGTTGTAGCGAGTATCAGAGCTTCATTCTTTTTTCTAACCAAATAATATTCCATTGTATGATATATAGTCAATCCTACTTATTCAGATTCTACATTTGTTAATTCACCTACTCACTAAAACTTGTCTGTAACCCCAAAATCAATACTCACAGCATTTTTGTGATCATTTGTGCCATGCACAGAGTAGGGAAAATTTGGAGTCACCTATTTACAGGCTCCCAACTGGGGTCACACAAGGTGATGCTCAAGCTTCTTGCTTCAGTTCTTTTACTATAAACAAGTGTCTTTTTTTCGGTCTATTTAGTGCCTTTTTTTTTTTTTTTTGCATTTTTCGTGCTTTTTGTTGATGATTTTGCTGTTTAAAATGGTCCCACAAAAATAATGCTGACGTGTTGTCTGGTGTTCCTGAGCACAAGAAGGCTGCAATGTGCTTTATAGAGAATAGAGAAAATGCATGTGGTAGGTGAGCTTTGTTCAGACATGAGCTGTATTGCCATTGGCTATGAGTTCAGTGGTAATGAATCTGGGGTCTTTGAATAAATAAGGTATCTCTAAGCAGAGCCAAACATAACAGAAGATTGCAAATTGATCCATTGACCAAAATGTTGTGACCCAAGACTCACAAGAACCTAACTCTGTATTTCCCCTAGATGTAGTGGTTCAACATTAGCTAATTTCATGTTCATGGTGATCTTATCAACCGTATTACACTTTGTTTACCCGGTCATCAGTTGATGGATTATTTGGGTTTCTACTTTTGGGCACCATGCACAATGTCTATGAATATTTATGTACAGGTTTTGTGACGATTTTCTTTCTGATTTTCTGTCTACTTGTTCTGCTGCTTACTGAAAGAGAAATGCTGAAGATTCTAACTGTAATTGTGGATTTGTCTATATCTCATTTCAGTTCCATCAGTTTTACTTCATGTATTTTGAAGCTCTGTGTTAAGCTCATGCATATTTAGGATTATTACAGCTTGTTCTAGTGTTATGTAATGTCCCTCTCTACTCCTGGTAATATTTCTTGTCTTAACTGGATGACAAATACTGTGAGGATTACGTGTTGGATTTTGTGATATTCCTTTAAATAGTGTTGGATTCTATTCTGGTGCACATGGAAGTTACTAGGAATCATTTGCACTCTTTTGAGATTTGCTCTCCTGCTCTGTTGAGGTGAGTTCAGAGCACTCTGTAGCATATGGCTAATTTAGCTCTACTACTAAGATAATAACCTTCTGAGGATTATACTCAATGTTCCTTATATTCTAAGGTCTTTCTACTCTGGCTTGCTGGAATATAAGCAATTCCAACTCTAGTCATTGTTCTTTCACTCCTTTCCAGTGGTTCTTTCCCTGCCTCTGATACATGTGTAGATATATATTTGGCCAAACATTTGAGGATCTTCCTCTATAGATCTCCAGAGCATTCTCTCCTCTCTCTCTCTCCCACTCTCCCTCTCTTCCCCTCTCCTTTCTGGTATAACACTCAGAAAATTCTAGCTGCCTTGACTTCCCCCCAAATTCTGATCTCTATCTCCTCAATTCAGTGAGATTGTTGAGCTGTATTGCGTTCCTCTTCCCTGTGCTGTAGCCTAGAAGAAACCTGTAGGCAGTGAGCTGGAGTTACCACGGAGATCACCTCATTCCTTTCCCCTCTAGTATAGATCACAATCCTGCACTGCCTGTTGTAGATCTGAGAACTGCTGTTTCATATATTTTGTTTGCTTTTCTAGTTGTTTAAGGCAGAATCTGGCCCTAGTTCCTCCATGTTGACTGAAAGTAAAATTCTGACCCCTACCTAAGGTAACATATAGAGTGTGACGTGTACTTGGACGTGTCATGGTGAATTATGGGCGGAAGGATTTTCTTTGGGGAACTTAACATCCTGTCACCGTATAATTTTCAAAAATTTGTACAAATATAGCATGAACAAATGTCAAAGATTTTATTTAAATCATTAATGAGGAAAGCTGGTGCAAAGAGCATTGGAGGAAATGGGAACTTACAGGCAATTAAAAAAAAAAAATAGAAGAGGTTGCTAGATTCGATACAAAACTGGTTATAAAACCATAATTTTTGAGGTTATCTTTTCTGCCAGACAAAAATCATTTGCATCTCTACCAGACCAAAAAAAAAAAAAATTTACAAGTTAACATGTAATTTCACAGAGTTTGGGACCATTAAACATTAGTTAAAAAAAAGGAGTCAAGGGGTGCCTGGGTGGCTCAGTCATTAAGCGTCTGCCTTCGGCTCAGGTCATGATCCCAGGGTCCTGGGATTGAGCCCCGCATCGGGCTCCCTGCTCAGCAGGAAGCCTGCTTCTCCCTCTCCCACTCCCCCTGCTTGTGTTACCCCTCTTGCTGTGTCTCTCTCTGTCAAATAAATAAATAAAATCTTTAAAAGAAAAAAAAAGAGTCAAATGAAGACATTTTCCCCTAAACAATTAAATATTCATTGGTGGGTTTGTGAAGCAATGCCCCAGTATGCTCCTGAAAGGCTGTGTGGCTTTATTTCCACACAGACTTATTGATCTTGTTTCCAAGTTTGGGTTGATTATTTTTCTTGGTCTTATTCCCAAGTTTGGGTTGATTATTTAAAAAAAAAATAAGCACATTAGGAAACCTTAAGTGTCAAGGGGTAACAAGGGATGGGTACAGGATTTATGGGGCCTGTAGCTTATGTAATATTGGGGTCTATCTTTTAAAAAGGAATGCAAAAATATTTTACTTTTTCAAATCTTAAAAATATATATGAAGATGAGAACACGTGGTTTACATTTTTCCAGGGCCTTGGAAGGGGCCCTGCACAAAAATGTCCCTGAGGCTCAACTACCTTCACTTCATGGTCAATTGCCTCGCCTTTGACCATAGCATTATTTTGTATAAAAATAATAAAGCAGCTGGTATAACAAATATGTATCCCTGGCCTAAATCCTATGATTTTTTTTTGAGTTACCTAGTACTGTGCATCATGTTCAGATCATTCGGTTCACCGCTCCAAGTTATTAACATGGGCAAATCAGTTGAATAAATTCTCTGCAGCCTTGCAAATTGTCTTCAAGATTTCATACTGGGAAACACACGCAGACATTGAGTTTTCACTGGCCAAGAAGACACAAGGAGCTAGTGTGAATAAAATGATCCGTTTATGTTTAGTCCATGCATGACGGGCAAATTTTTAAATGAATGTATGTTGTTACCAGACTCTCTTTTATCCCCATTCACTACAGAGGCATCTGTCTTCACCAGCTCAGTTCCTTCCAGCCTCCAAGTTCTGCCTTTACTGGACTCTTGAGGTTGGGGAGGGAGAGGAAGGAAGAGAGAAGGGAGATGCAAGGAGAGCATGAGAGGCAAGTATGTATAAATGTACTGAGCATTTACTTGATGCCAGGCATCATTCTAAGACTTATATATGTGTTAACCTACCCAAGGGGGGCACTACTACTTACATTACAATATATTATTGCTACTTATATTACAAAAGAGGAAACCAAATGATTAAATAACTTTCCCAGGTAGAGCCAAAATCTACTTATTTCTATCCCAGAGGAAAATCACGTTCAAAGAAACACAAAAGATTTTGTGTTTTTTCTTTGTAGGGCCTTTAAAATCCTTAGAGTTAAAACACAGAGTTTTATCTACTCTTATTAAAATCCTTTGGCCTCTCCTAGTCTCTAATTCCCTGTGTATTTGGTTTCAAATGATAAAAATCTAACTCAAACCTTCTCAAGACAAAGGGGTACTAAAGTGTCTCCCTTCAGGCATGGTTGGATCCAGCACCCTTTAGTGATGGCGTCAGAGCTGTGTTTCTCTCTCCACCTCTTGGCTCCTCTTTCCTCTCTGTGATGGCTTTCTTCCATGTTCGCTTTCTCCCACACTGCTGTGGGAAATTGCCTCTGGCAGCTCCAGGCTCACACAATTCCTGCAACTAGAAACCTCAGAATAAGATGGAAGCCTTCTCTCTCTCTCTCTCTCTATGTCTATACATCATGTCACAGCAAAGGCCAGGGCCCTGAAAGACTGAGACCTCTGACTGGTCAGATACTGTCATAAGGAGGTAGGGAAGGTCGGAGGAGAACTTAATTCTTCCAGGACCACACAGAGTAGGAGAAGAGTAGTGCCCCCAAAGGAAAAGGAGCGTGCCATTACCAAAGGGGAAATAGCAATCAGGTGAAATCAACAGACATCCATTGTATCCTGAAAGGCCCTGCTCTCCCTCCCTCTGCTGACCCAGAACTCCCTGTTATTCATGCTATTCAGAAACAATCATCTCACACCCCAACAGCCCAGCATCAATCTACCAGGAGCTCTCAACAGATTACGTTCCTGCTTTGCAACTCCCCGCTTCGGTGGCCACCTCCTAATTTAGAAGTACATGTCAATCATTTACATTTTAATGTGATTTTTTTGCTAATGCACTGTCTCCCAATCATATGTGGTTGTAAAGCCTAAGCAAGCAATTAAAGCCTTCATTCCCAGCTTAAATTAATTTTAGTCCACGCAAACGGGGAGGAAGGCTCTGCTCCGCAACACAGGAAAAGCCCAGCAGATGTCCAGTTTTCCCCATGCGAGTCATTATCAGAGCCTCCAATGTCAAGGCCTCCCTCCGACCATGCACCAGATCATCGCGGTAGGAAAACAGAACCTGACTGCAGCCAGTACACAGAGAATTCCTTCCACGAACAGTCATAGGATTTCTTTTAGTTCTGGGACACATGGGGCAGCCACTTCCCCTCAGTGGGATTTATGAGGCCTCGGAATGATCTTACCTTCTCTGGTTACCCAAACCAAATAGTTGGCTCAACACTGGTTTCATCTCATGCCACTCTACCTGAGCAGCCTCTTAAATACCCTAGCGCGGTTCTCTTTTTCTTTATCCTTCCTCTCTCGGTTGGAAGAAAAAACACTTTATAACGCCCCCCGCCCCCAGGCTAAGCCATTTTTGACCACTTAATGCTTCTCTATCTGCAAAGTAAATCTTTTGCCAGGCCTGCTACAGCCACAAAGGAAGGGAGAATTACATTGGCAGGATGATGGAGCAGCATCCCAGATGCTACAAACAGCGGGAGTAAATGGAACGCGACATGTCTTGCCCAGCACTGGGCGGAGGAGGCTATTAGGAAATTGACTAAGAACTCACACATGCCCAGAGCTGCAGTAGCAAGATCCCCACTGCTGGGCGAACCTTTGGTTTTTAAATACATTCTGCCCACAGGTGGCCCAGTGTTTTCTTGTTTCTTGTCAACAAATGAGCTCACCCCTCACCCCCTACTTTTCATCCCAAAGCACAGCGAATTCTACCGCCACCCTGCAAGCAAAATGAAAGTGTATTTCTAGTGGAAGAAAATGCATTATATATTCTTTTATTTCTGCCACATTCTTCTGGCTGGATTGGCATTGATTCATGCAGCACACTTATTCCCCAAGGAAAAGGCTTTGCTAATATAGGAATGCTAAACAATACACACATGACCAGAGTTTATTTTCTTCATTCTGTAGGCGGCATTGGCCCCTGTGGGCCGGTTATCAATAGGAGCTCGCTATTTCCTTGCTGTAAAACACCTGGATGTAAAATATTGCCTTCCCTTTCTGTCTTCCCTAGGGCAATGTTCTCCTGTCAACAAATTCCGTTGTAGCCGAGGTCCCAAAGACAGCTTAGGTTGTGTTTCCAGGAAAATTCAGGCATGTCCAGGTACCTCTGGAACACTGTGGACCAATAACAGGAGCCCATTTGTAGATCTTTTTGCATGAAGGTCCAAAAAGCTAATGGGAGGAAACTCCCAAAAGTAGGAGAATTGGTGTGGGCAAATGGGAATGCAGGTGTAATTTGGAGTATAATGGAGGATACAGGGCTCATGTTACCCTCTAGATTGGGCTTCCTGCTTCCCGCCCTCCTCTCAGTTAGCCTCCCCCCGACACCCTTCTCCTTCAGATCTCTGGCTAGAGCTGGGAAGATGAAACATGAAAACAGAGGAGAGATGTTTCACTAAAACCTCTGGAAGGCTTTGAGAACAGAAAGACATCTTCTCTTGTAGCCCAGGTTACAGAGTGTAACACAAATAGGCAAAAGTTTATTTTCCCCATTTCACGGGGACAATGTGGGAGCCCAATATTGCCAACCAGAGCAGCAAAGAGCCAAAGTCACCTGGTACAGCCCAGCACTATCTGGGTGGAGAAAGCTAGAAAGATGTCATGGGAAACACGTGCAAAGCAGGGAGGCTTTGCACATCCTGCACTATTTGGGAATAATCTGGTGGGGAGAGGGGATGGGAAGGATGCTTAGCTGGAGTTCCTGTAATTCTGGGATGAGTGGCTGAGACGATAAAAGCTAACTTGATTGCACAATATCTGTAACTGTTTCCCCCCAGGTTTTGTGTAGGGAACTATGAGATTCACAGGATAAAAATGCATTTGTTCAATTGTCTGTGCTTTTTTCCCCCCAAATATAATTTTGACCCTAAGTTACTCCATTTTCTAGTTCCTAAATGAGCTGACATTTGGGATCAATCCGGTGTTTCTTTTGTCCTATAATGTACACCATTTCCAAGAGGCCCCTGGAGGTGTGGAAAGTCAAGGCAGGTCTAGAGATTACAGTATTGGTTTCCAATAACAAGTACACTTCCAGTGGGAAAAGGAGAGTGGGCCAAATCTTCAGTCAGACTTCTATTGGGTGTCCCTTTTTTAAGACTGCAATTTGGACGCCTGCAATTATTTGCATTTTTGTTACTAATTGCTCCTGCCATTGGTGCAACCAACCACTTTTGGGTGCAATTACCCCCTTGTGGGAGCAATTACATATGAAAACAGTTCTGCACGTGCAACTAATTGTGACAAAACAAAAGGAGGCTGGGGAGGACAATTTGGCTCATCAAGTTGTAACTCTAACTTCAAACATGTACCAGCTACAAAAAGGCACGACAGCGGGACAGGGTACTCACACCTACTCTGGGCTATGGGCTCCAGCAGTCCTGCCTCTGGTTACTCTATTTTTAGAGAATTAGATGGTGGACTTATTTAGTTAGAAAAGAGCAACTCATTTTGGCTACTCATTGGCCTTTTGCTGAAGTGGGTTCTAGATACCAGATACCAAATCAAGCCTGGGAGTCCTCTAAGCGCCCAGACTCTCAGAGAATGCCAGATTCTAATGAAATCCTTTTTTTTTTTTTTTTTAAACAAAGAACACTGACACATCCATCCCACTGAATTATAACATACACACAGGTCTCCCTCCCCTGTCTCTCCTAAACATGCCAACATAACCGTTTCAGCTTTAGGATTGGAAATGATGGTTTAATGAGCTGACACCTGAGGTCTGATTGCCAGGAGCAGTGGTCCAGGTTGGCACAATGTATCAAGTATTTTACACAAACAAAATCTTAGGGTTTCCAGGCAGCCCACACGATGGACAATCGCCCTATCTAACTATCTGATTCAAATTTAGGAATGATTCGTTTCATAAGAAATGAAAAGTAGGAGTGCAATGAGTCCACCCTCAGACTGCCTCCCTACTTAAGTCAAATTTGCACACGCACGCGCATTCGCGCGCGCACATAGAGCCTACTGTCCCCTTAGTTATTTTTTCCGGGGAGGCAGTTAAGCACTCAGGGTCTGGAGCCTGCCCGCCTCCATTGCATCCTCTATAAAATGAGCACCACACCAGCCCCTGCCTCACAGCGTTGTGACAGAGCCTAAAAGAGCAAATACATGAAAACAGCCCCCAGCACGCCAAACGTGTTAGCTATTTGTGTCATCACTTACACTATTTCACTGCGAATATTTATTTCTAAATCTGTCCCCTCTCTGAATTGCTAAGAAAAGTTACCCAAAACTTCAGATAACCACAGAGGCTTTCAAGTCATACTCAAGCGTCATTTCACACACAGGCCTAAGGGGAAATTAACTTCGCTTGATTTACTACTTTCTATCAATTAGAGGCCAGATTCTGACAAAGTTAGTTGTTAATTTGCAGAAGATTGATACATTGCAAATGACTTTTATCCAGGAGAGAGGCAAACTGTTTCTCTTCATTGAAAAAATAAACCCAAAGTTTAAGGTTTTTAGGTTCCTGTAGGACATGAACCAGTTTTGTTCTGAACTTTGCAATCTTATTCCAGCATTTTCTTTTTTCCTATTGTCTAAATATATCCATTTTTCCTATCTTCTTTTAAACCAGTTTTGCCATTTTGTTGTTTCCCTCATTAATGAATTAAATAAAGCTTTGACACAGACTCACTATATATTTCTCTGAAATCATGTTTTTACCTTTTAAAATAGGATTTTTTTTCCCCCAGAAGCCAGGAGCTCCTTGCAGACAGGACTCTACCGCAGTCACCTCCAGGCCCCAGTTCCATGTTTCTCAATTTCATGTGCATCTGAATCAACTGAGCATTCAGTGGGGCTGGGGAGGAGCCTGGAATTTGGAATTTGTAGCAGATGCTGCTGGCCTCAGTCCCAAGCACAATGCCTGGACTTGGAAAATGCAGGCGCTTGGAAGATGTCTGTGTAAGCGTCCACCTGCGGGAGCAATGACATGTCTTACTCCTCAGGCCACCTCCTTTCAACAGCTCTCCTTTTTTTTTCACCCCTTCTGCACGGTAACACCGAGGATCTCAATCGCATGGGGACGCAATTAGTAAAGCTTGCTTATCACAGTGACCCAGTTAGGTGAGAGGTTAATGAGAGCGCGAGGAGAGATGGAAGACGGTCACCAATACCAGGAGAACACAACTGGTTAGGATGTCGAGCCTAAGCCACCCAGGATGGTTACAGGATGCTCCCGCCTCCCGCCCCCCTAGAGGCCCCATCGCAAGACTCTCAGCCAGAGGGCGCCACCAGCATCACCCACCTCCTTCCCCAAAAGCCAAGGGGATCCCCACTTACGCTTCAGAGAAGTGAGCCATAGCTGGGCTCACAAACACCGTGGGGACTTCGTGCCCAGGCAGTGGACTTAGAGTCTGACTCCTGTTGTCTTGGAGCACCCCACCTTCACGTGTCTTCATGTATATATAATAACCCACTAATAGAAAAATGAAATAATCAGGAACTCATACACGAATCCAGGAGGAATTAGGAATGTCTACCACAGTGGTTCTCCACCCTGGTGGCCCATTCGAGTGGGAGCTTGAGTGCAAACATGTGCCCGGTGTCATCCGCAGAGTGTGCTGTGATCAGTCTGGGAGGGGACCCGAACAATGGTTTATTTAACTTTGCACGGTGTCTTTAGGGGAAAATAGCCACATTCACTGCGCTGTCATTGAGCAAATGGGAACGATGTTGGCTATCGATTCCTTCGCTCAGTCCAGAAACACATTAAGTCAAAGTGTCTGGAGCCCTCTTAGGAGAACTGCAAATTTTCAAAGACAGTAGGTTTCATTTTTTTGTACTTTATAACATGAATGTGTTAAAGCTGCTTTTGAGGGGAAAGTACTAGATGCTACAAAAGCTCTACTGTGGGCGACCCCGGAAGCCTGGCCACAAGGTGCGCCTTCCCCGAGCACATAATGTTTCATCTGTGTTGTGTGAAACACATAATGTTTCACATATAATGGATGTAATTAAGCAACCAAGAAATGGTGAATATGTGATTATGAAGTTTGCTTTGGTATTGTTTATAAAATACTTATATTACTGAAAACTATTTCCAAAATAAAAGAAATTGCTTTGAAAAAAGTGGTACGAGGGAAGAACACAAAGTCCTCCATTTCCACAGCCTCTCACTCCCCATCACTGCTTCTCAGTCCTCCCAGGAACCACATAGCTGGTCTGGAAGGGAAGGAAGGAGAATTCGACCTGAAAGCTGGTCCGCTTTAGTACCTCTGTCAATGAAGAAGATGCTTCTGGACTACAGCCGTCCTTATTCTGAGAAATAGACCTAACATTATGGAAAAGTGTCATGAAATACCAACAAAAATAATGTCAAACATATGTACCTCTTTGGAAAGAGTGGAGGAAGAAGGAGGGAAAGGAGAAGAATAGCTAAAATGGCAGAAGACAAATGCAAACAAGCAGTGATAAATAGCGGCTACCCTGTGTTGCTTCTGCGTGCCAGCTACATTATATGTGTTATTTGATACAATTCTCAGAAGAGCCCAGTGAGGTGGGAGTCATTATTGACATTTCTCAGATAAGGTCCCTTTTCTGTCCTGGCAGCTAAATCAGGATCTTCGCCCACTCAGCCAATTTAGATCATTTCCAATTTTGATGTCAGGAAGAGAAGGGCCTGAAGCTGGATGCTACTGGGGGGAAGGAGAGGACCCAGAGGACATCGACGACAGTGAAGCCCCAAGAAGGAAGGAAGCTGGGCCCTGAATGAGCTCAGGGAAAACTGATAGACGAGGGACACGCACACTGTGTGAGTGAGCAAGAAATGAATGTGTATTCATTCGCCTATTTGTTCATTCTTTCATTCATTCATTCAGAAACCACTAATATAGAGTTACTACATGCCAGGCACTATTCTAAGGGCTTTATAAATGTTAACTCATTTAATACACAGAACAACATTGCCCTCATTTTGCAGATAGGAAAACTGTCACATAAACAAGCTAAATAATTTCCTAATGGTGCAAATATTGTGCGAAGCCACTGATTAGGAGTTTTTATTATTACAACACTGAGGTAACCCTAATTAATATAGTGTCATTATGTAGATATTTTCTATTCAGACTTAAGGGACTAATTTTGTCGAGAAGTTTACAAAGCCCATCATAGTGTCTTCAAAGACATTGGAAGTGAGCTTCAAAAGACATCTCCCACTGTGGTGTCTTAGTTCCAAACATTTATGACAAGGAAGAGTTCATTTGGATGGTGGAGAGGGGAGGAACACGTTGAGTACTAGTGATCTTTGGGGAGGTATCCATACAATTTTATCTACAAAACGTCTTGTGAAATTCACTCTTTTATGTGAAGTGAATTCGTTGATAACTGGGATCCTGGTGCCTCTGTGTTCTCCTCTGTTAAATGAAGGATAGGGACTGAGGAGCTTGGAAGTAACTTCCAGCATCAACATGAAGCATCCAACATTAAACTTCCCGAGTTGAGACCGTCTCAACACAGGAAATTTAACTTAAACAGGGAGTAATTGCTTTTCAAAACAGTTCACGGACTCAGGGCCAAATCCCAGACTCTGATCCCAGTGTCAGCTCAGAACCTGGAACAGAAGGCACGAGGCATCTGTGGGAGAATGGGAGCATTACCTGCGGATGTCCACGAGTGTAAAAAGATTGTAAACTGCGCTTTAACTTGCTATCGTTTTTTTTTTAGTCGCACACCTTCTGTGCTTTTACAATAAATAAAGTGAAATTAAAAAGTGAATAACCAAGTGAAACAGTTTCCTTGGCTGCAAGGCTGCCACACCGTTTTGTCCTATTTCCAAGAGAAAACATATCAGATCCAGCGAGACCCTTTGACTTCCCCTCCCCTCCATCATTTCCTGCTCCCTTTTGTTCTCTGTCCTTTTATGCCTCCGGCTCTCTAATTTTGCGGTTCCATCGTTTGACATTGAACTCACCTTTTCTTTTGACAGGACCCGCTGCTTGATACGTTCCCTTCCCGCTCTGCAAAGATAAAATCTCATTTCTCAATGAAAACGGACACTCAGATACAAAGCATACTCAGGAATGGGCTTAATTGGCAAAGAAAAAGAAAATTATTGAAGGAGCCAGATAAGTGACCCCAGGCCAAACCCATCTTTAAATCTGGCATAACTGTTAGGCTTTTACAAATGCAGAACCGAACCCAACTCACTAGCTGGTGAAGGTTGTGTGAAACTTAACCAGGCGCTGCAGCGGGTATGTGACTGGTGATATTTACAATGAGAATCCAGGGCAACAAGCTGCACAGACGTGGCTTGAACCTACACCAAACTGGAATGTCCTCGGGTGCAGCTAGAGTCTCAGACCCGAGCAGAACGTTTTAAGGTTCTGCTCCATTTAGGGCTAATGAGGCAACGACTATTAATTTTATCAAGTAGACTTGGTAGGCTCTAAAAATAAACAGATTGGAGAATTTGGTTTTACCCTTCAGATAAGTGGGCTCTTATTTATGCCTCCAGCTGAGGTTGGATACCATAGCTTCTAATATTTCTTTCTCTCCTCCCCTCCTTCCTTCCCTTCCTTACCTCCTCCCCCTCCTCTTCCCCTCCTCCCTCCCTTCCTCTCCTTCTCTATCCCCCTGCTCTTTCCCTCAGTCCTTCCCCCTCCCCACTTTGCCTCTCTCCCTCCCAAGTCCTCTCCCTCATCCCTCTTCCTCTTTTCTACCTTTGATTAGGGAATGTGTGCGGCCAGGGATGACCTCCCAAGCTCAGCCTTCTTACAGTTCCTCCTTTAAGGGATCTAATCTATTCTCATGAATCCAGCTCCTTATCTCTGTGATTTCTACCTTCTGTCTCTAGTCCTACCCTTCCCCCTAGAGTCCAGGTCTATAGGACACAGTCACATGGATGCTTTTGTTGCTTGTCTCCAAGAAAGCTGCATCACTTCCTTCCTTCATTGACAGGTACAGCCTATTTCTTCACCCCCTTGAATCTGAGGGGCCTGTGCCTGCTTTGACTCACAGAACATAGTGGATGGAGCGCCATGAAACCTCTAAGGCGAGGTTCCAAGAAGCCTTGCAACTTCCACCTGAGTCTCTTGGAAGACTAGTTCCGGGAGAAGCCAGCCCTGGGGAAGCCAGCCCCTGGGAAATAATCCAGCTACACCGAGACCACCATACTGTAAGGAAGCTCATGCAAGGAGAAGCCATATGGAGAGAGCGATGCCCCACCGGCCCCCCAATGGCCCAGATATCACAGCCTAAGCACCAGACACGTGAATAAAGAAGCCATAAGATAACTTCAGCTGAGCTGCCATCTGACTGCAACCCAAGTGAGAACTACCAGGTGAGCTTATCAAAACCACAGAATGGTGAGAGCTACTAACAAGTGGTTGTGTTAAGCCATGAAGTCTCGAGGTGATTTGTTATGCAGTCGAACTTTTATTCAACTGCTGACTCATCCACTTAACACTTGTTTGTTGAACACTTACTATATGTGCTGCAACTTGCAAGGTACTGGGAATAGCAATGAATAAGACAGATCCAATTCTTGCTTCCATGGGGCTGACACTCTTTTGGAAAGAAAGATATTGAACAAAAATTGATCAACCATTTCAAACTTCTAACACCTCCTTCCCTGCTCTCATGCTCAGTTAGTAACTTTTTTAACATTTTCATTGATATAATAGAAATAATCATGGAGGGAGCTCCTGGGTGGCTCAGTCAGTTAAGCATCTGCCTTCAGCTCAAGTCATGATCCCGGGTCCTGGGATGGAGCCCCATGTCGGGTTCCCTGCTTAGCGGGGAGTCTGCTTCTCCCTCTGCCTCTCCCCTAGCTCATGCTTGCTCACTCTCTCTCTCTCTCTTTCTCTCTCAAGTAAATAAAATTAAAAAAAAAAAGAAAGAAAGAATCAGAGAGGAACTCCTTCACCGACCTAGAATATAGACTCCTAACCAGGCAGCATCTATGTGGAAATCTCTACCCACCTTCTCTCAGTCTTTAAATGAAGTGTCCCCAGAGGCCACCCCGTCCAGGTGAGCTCTGGATCCCACTTCCTTCACAATGACTTCTCCATCACTTTAATCAGAAGCAAACAGGCTCCAGATGATCTCAACCAGGCTCTTGACTGGAAATACTGTCTTTAGGCTGAGGTCCAGGAATTCATATCTCCAGCCTTGATCTCCGCCCAGAACCCACAGACTGGTATATATCCCACCACCTGGCTGGCTCCCCAACTTAGATATAAACTTAGATATCTTAATAGGCATCTCCAGCTTAACATGACCCAAACAGAACTCTGGATGCTTCACTTGCTGCCTACCCTCTCTCACATTCTCTTCTGTCCCAATAAATGGCTTCCTCATATTTCCATTCCAAAGATAGACAAGTTATCCTTGATTCTTTTCCTTTGTCTCCCCCACATCCAATCCAGCTAGCACCTGTTGACTTCACTTCCAAGACATATCCTGAATGCACTCACTCTTCTTCAGCTTCGGCATCTCCATCCTGGTGCAAGCCACCACCTCTCACCAGATGGCTAAAATTATAGCCTTCTCATTTCCATTCTTGTCCTCTTACTATCCACTTTCCTTACAGCATCCAGAGTAGATTTTAGAAACATGAATTATATCATGAGACTTCTCTGTTTAAATGGCTTCCTAGTGGCTTCCATTGCATGAGAAAGCTTCCATCTTTGTCTCCGTGTCCTTGTTTCCATGATCTGGCCTCTCAGACTTCATTTCACAGGACTCTTGCCCTCGTCCACCACATTCCAGCGGGGAGGTCTTTCATTCCTGGGGCAGGCCAAGTTCATTCCCACTTCAGGGCCTTTGTACCAGCTGTCGGCCCTGGTCTTGGCTTGACTGACTCTTGCTCTTCAGCCTTTAGCTCTGTCTCCTTCTCAGACTACCTGACCTAGTATGCTGGTGCTCTATTTCATTTCTTCACAGAGTACCGCTCAATCTCTGACGTGGTTCCTGTTTCTGTATTTTTTAACTTTTCTGTGTCCCACTACTCCGCACCTAGAAAGTAAGTTCTGCACGCACGTGTAGGGGCTCTGTCCTGTTCACTGGTGCCTCCACAGCACCCCGATCAACGCCTGGGGCATAGTAGGCGCTCAGTAAATATTGATGGGCTTGCAGAATGAAACAATCACTAGTGTGATGAGGATTATAAAGAAGAGAGCTGGGGGCGCCTGGGTGGCTCAGTTGGTTAAGCGACTGCCTTCGGCTCAGGTCATGATCCTGGAGTCCCTGGATCAAGTCCCGCATCGGGCTCCCTGCTCAGCAGGGAGTCTGCTTCTCCCTCTCCTGCTCCCCCCTCTTGTGCTCTTTCTCTCTCTCAAATAAATAAATAAAATCTTTAAAAAAAAAAAAAAAAGAAGAGAGCTGGGTGCTATGGGAGCAGATAAATGAGTGGACTAACCTGGTTTCGGGATGTCAGGAACCTTTTCCTTGAGAAGGTGGCAGTTCAAGCAGAGACCAGAGGATTAAAAAGAGAAAGCCAGAAAAGCTGGGGGCGGGGGGGGGGGGGGGGGG
>NC_138369.1:90793260-90833066 GCF_054177405.1 Leptonychotes weddellii | reverse complement strand
TCCTGGTGCTTGCAGGTCACTTGCTTTCATTCTGCCTAAACTTGGCTCACCTTTTTGCCCAATTTGGAGTCTTCATGAACCAGCCTTTCTCAGAGGCTCCTGCATTTCCCCACAGGGTTGTAGAACCCTGAGGTCACCTCTATTTCCTCTCATTGGGAATTTTGTGCCTCCTGAGGAGTCACTGTCCGGTGGATCATCCCGCTCAAATCTCTCATCTGCTCTGTGGTCCCCATTCTCACCATCCATGTGGCAAAGAGGAGTTCTTTGTCTCGTGAAGACCCTCAGGCCTCTGTCTCAGACCCTCTGACAGCCTTTTAGAGACCCCCTGACTCTTACCTGCCCCATTCCCTTCAACACACACACACACACACACACACACACACACACACACATCCTACCAGCCTGTGATCCCACACAATCTTCCGGGGTAGTGGCCTTTGTCACAGCATCTCTCCAACGAAGACTTGAGTCCTTAGTTCCAAAAACATCCTCTCTAAACCCCATCACCAGGCTCCATGTCTCCCATTCCACCCAACTTCCCAGCACCCCTTCTGAAAGATGCTGCTTCAGAAGGCAGTGAACTCACCCAAGTCCTTCCCTCCTGCACTCTCACACAGGCCCCAGAATTACCTCCTCTCTCCTCTCAACAGTGGAAGTCGTCTTCCTTCATAAACACCTGCCCATCACTCAGTATGTGGCCCTGGCTAAGAGCTCAGAGTCTAGAACAAGATGGTCCAGCTCCAACCTCACCTGCAGCAGGTCCAGGTCTGTGGGCAAGTCACTTCACCTCTCTGTGCTTTGTTTTCCTCATCTGCAAAATGAGAACAATACTGGTCCCCAGAGTCAGAGGGTTCTTGTGAGGGTTATAGGAGTTTACATATGCAAAGTACTTAGGACAGTGCCTAGAACACTGAGCACAAAGGAGTGTGTACTATTTTTGTTTTTCTTGTTTTCAGTCCATCATTTCTGTTCTAAACTCATAAAGCATGAAGGATAGTTCCTATCACAAACTTACTCTTTATTCTTAGTCCCACTTGTATTTTTCCTTATTTTTCCCCAAGACCCCCAATGGGATGCTCATTTCCGTGAAGACAGGGAAACTACAAAAGTTGTGTTGTGCGCTGGCAGTCCTGGAGAATGCCAGGATGAACCAGACAGAGTCCTGGCCCTCACGCTGCTCTCGGGCCTGTAACCCTCATTCAACACCACGGGGGATGGAAGTGCGGTAACAAGACCACAGGGACAGCTGGGCAGGGGCTATGGAAGCGCCAAGGAGGAGCTTTCTGGAAGGAAGGTTGTCCAACTTGCAGGCTGAAAGAAGAGCAAGAATGAGGACTATAAAGTAGGAGATGGAGGAGACTGTGAGCAATTCATTCTGACCCACACAACCCGAGCTCTTCTTCCTAGAGTGCTGCTCAATGGAAGTACTAAATCCATCTCCAAAAAGCACTGGGAAGGATTTTAAAACTTTACTGAAGTTTTTAAAACAAACCTAAACCAAGACACACTGCAAGACTCAGAGCACATTCTCCTAAAATTCCTCCTCAGCTACCCTTGCCCAGCCTCCACAGCAGCTACTGAGAAAACTCTCCCGGCTCCTTTCCCCTCCCAGTTCTCAAACTCTCCTCCCCATCTCACAGCTGCATCCCTCTGCCTCCCCACTGCTGCTCAGCTCTTCACTGACTAGCTGCATTTCACTTTTCTAGGCCTCCTTCCCTTCATCTTTTATTTGCAGCAGCAACACAAAGCCAGGCTCCGAGGCCTCCTTAGAAGAGAAGGGGAGGCTGCAAACATGTATTATCCTATACTTTTTCTTTTACCCCATCACAGATTCCCTCTAGTGAAAGCTTCGGGAATGTGCCATTGAAGGGGGGACGGCACAGGGTCCAGGCCACCCTCCGCCCACGCCAGCACTCTCCCCCAACACTTCTTTCCTGCTGGGTTGAGCCCGAGCCTCCTCTGCCAGCAGTGAGGGTGGGGTGGGGGGACGCTGCGGCCGCCCTGAGGCCTGGGTGCTACACAGTGTCTTCTAGAACAATAGCTTTGGAACTTTAAGACTCACCGTAAGAAATACATTTTACATCACAGCGAAACGCACACGGCACAGCGTGCATACACACACGCAACTGAAATAACCGCTTGATAAAACATGACTTCACTCTACCTTTTATTCTATGGATGTCATTTTAAAATGGGAATAATCATTGTCTTTTAGGGATACAAACCAAAGTGTTTACAGATAAAATGATGTAAGTTCTGGAACTGACTTCCAAATAATTGAGCCAGATGGAATGACATGGAGATGAGACAGGACTGACCATGAGGGGGTAGTTGCTGAAGCTGGGTGAGAGGCACGTGAAAGGATGTCAGACTATTCTCTCCGATATTCTAGATATTAGATATCTTCCATAGTAAAAAATTTAAAATAAAACAAAAATATTGGTTCTGACCTATTAAATTGATTTCACAATCCACTGACAGGCCAAGAATTATAGTTTGTAAAATACCTTCTAGAAAATCTGAGAAATTTGAAGCTAGATGGCAGGAAAACATGTCAACATCCAGATTTTATCTAATAATACACACAGACACCCCACCCTCCAAACAAGGTCTGTTCTCCTCCCAGTGTTGGGACGTGGGGTGTGTGCTGAGTTTTGCTCCCCTCCTCAGGGTACAGGTACTTATCGGACAGCCCTGTTCGCCAAAATGGAAATCGACACAGCAGTTATCTGCACCTACCAAGATTCGAGTCAGTTTCTCACGAACTCAGATCTTCTGAACTTCAAAGGGTTTGTGCCTGAGGCCCACAGCAATCCTGTCTGTGATCAACCCCGCCATGCTGGGAGCAAATTAGGGCACGTTGTCTGTGACCAAAGCCCTACAGGGACTCTGAGAAGGCTCTGGATGGGGCATGAAAACCTGCTCATCCCTCCCCTACAACCAGCTGGTCACCACCTCTGGCTCCTCAGGTGCACCCTGGTGCCTCCTGGTAGTCTCTGAAGAATTCTGTTCCCTCTAGCCTTTTCTTCCTTTCTAATTAGTTAAGAGAAGTGAGAGTTCAGGCAGCCCTTTTGTTTGCGACCAAGTGTAAGGTTCTTCAGGATCCCTTGGTCACAAGGTGCTCTGAACTAGCTTCACGACCCTTCACCACACCGTGCCAAGGATGCTGATCCTTCAGGACCAGCACACGGGGGCCATTCCTCTGTTGCCTCTGGTACGCAGCTAGGAGTTCTCCATAAGAGCCCCACTTCGGTGAAAAACCTTTCCAGAGCTGAAGCAATTCTGCCACAAAAAAGAGAGGCTCACAATCCTGTGTGAACCCACACTTCTCCCCAAGGGAAGTCTATCATCTTTATAACTCAAGGTTCTTGTTTCCCAGCCGACCCACAATTGCTGCCTTTTTTTTTTTTTATAGCAAATAATACCTACCGGTGGTTTCCAAACCCTTATCACTCGAACCACCGTGGGAGCCCCATGCTGTCAGTATCTGTATGGATAAAATCTAATATGGCAGGATGGGGAAAATACACAAAGAGGTGACAGAAAGAGCCAAGGTGGTCCTGTATGGTGTCTGTTCTAAGCAAACAAAAAGGGAGGTGATTATCACCTCAAATCTAGACATGAGAGTGGGATTTACCAGAAATATTGCCCATTGTGGTTAGCAGTGTGTCCCCCTGGAATGCTTTATAAAGTTTGTATTTGGTGTCAAGTTACTAGCCACTTGGGATATAGTCTCCATTTTGGAGGTTACTGTCTTTATGAAAGAAGACAAGCTTCTGCTTGAGGAAGGCCGGGTGGTGCCTATTGCCTATAATGTAGAAAGCGTGGTCCCATGCCCTTTCTAGACCAGATGGCTATGTAGCTTGTCCTGAGGTTGACTCTTCCTCTCCCGGATAACCTTGTCTGGGCAGTGATAGGCCTATCTCAGGAGGGCCCTTGCTGTGTGGCTTCTGACCATGGACCTGTAGTTCCTGTTAGATCCGCTGTAGGGGGACTGGTACATGACCTCAGCGTCATCATTCCTGGAAACCATCAGCAAAAAAGTCCCAGCCCAAGTCCTCCAAACCCTAACTAAGTACATGGAAAAGGAGGTCCCAAAATACACTATTGAATTATTCTGGGATTATTTAAATGAAATTGCAGAATGGTACTCCTAGCTTATAAATGTATAGACTACCTTCTGGAAGAAATTATAAACCATCCCCATTCCCATAAAGTGGACTACAAGAAGGTTGCTGACGTCCTTCGTAATTACTTACATACAAAGATTAGTGATTCCAATGGTAACTTTCTTCACCACCTTGGAAAATATGATAGTCCAATATGGTGGGACGACAATGAACCCCCTCATTTTGTTTCTTGCAACCCCCTACAGAAGCCTATTCCCTCACTTGCCATTGAGCTACCACCAGAGCTCTCTGGGAGATGACCCTTCCCGACCCCACCCCCCACCACCCTGCCAGAGCCCTCATTAAGTGTCAGTTCCTCCAGCTGGCTAAGAGAAGAACTGATCCATTCATGGTGACCCTGAGGACACCTCACTCTGATAAAAAAAAAAAAAAATCGCACACACTCAAGAAGCTGTTTCTCTACAAGCTGTGATATGGCTGCTACTATTAGTCCAAAAATAGTTGGACTAATAGTCAATAGTCCAATAGTTGGACCAGTCCGCCTTGCTGGGGTCAGGCACTATGAAACCCCAGAGGCCTGGAAGAAGGTCTGGTCTAGGACCTGGTGGTAGTAGAGTCCCTTGGCTTCAGGAAACCCTGCTGTCCAAGTCTTCCATCACCGCGGGAGATGCCTGGCTAAGTGGCACGGCCAGATGACCCCCCATAGTGAGGGGAGCAGCTCTCAGAGCAGCCGGGCCTAGGGCCCCATTGCCCATCCCCTGCTATCTACCTCTGACTTCCTTTCTTTGCTGGAATGGATTCACATTTCAGAAACTGTGTCCACAGAGGCCTAGATAAACAGAACAAAATGAAACAAAACAAACTGCATCCAGCCTGCAAGCTGACGAGGGAGTGAATCTTCTCCATCTAGAGCCGTGTCTGGAGGCCCCGTGCAAGTCAGACTCTGTTAGTGCAGCCGGTCCTGGCTCAGACATTTCCCCAAACACTGGCTCCCACAGTTTCACGGTGGGTCCCACCTCTTCTCTAGGACTCTGAGGTGCCATGCCACAGAGAGAGGCCATTCTCCTGGGTCCGTGACATCTACTTGCACTGGAAGACCACCAGCAGGCAAGCTTGGAGATGGTGCCCTTGAAGCTCAGTTCCAGAAGATATTTAACTCAGTGGGTGATTGGGACCTCAAGGCCAAGGTCCAGGATACCTTCTCCCAGTTTTGCCAGGTTGGGCACACAGAGTGACTAAAACCAGAGGAGTAAGGCTGGGAAGTGCTAAGAGATTACCACTATGTTTTCTACTTTTCCTTGGCAGCTCATGACAGAGAGTTGAGGACCTAAGAGGCAGGGCCACGTTACGACTTTTGAGGGTCCTAAGCACTTTTAACTTCATAGGCCTCTTCCTCCATAAAAAATATTTAAAATTATATTTTACTGTTGTATTGCTATAAAGGACAAATATGTTAGTATTATATATTAAAACTTTTTCCTTAACCTAAAAGTTATATTCAGGGGACAGAGGTTGGCAAAAAATGCTTCACTGTGTTTCCTTCCATCTTTCACACTGGCCTTGAGCTTCCTGCTCTCAGCCACGATTTCTGAATCTCCAAATCACTTTGAAGGGTACGTGAAGGGAAGGTACGTGAAGGGAAGCACCATTTCCCACACACAAATCACCGCAACGCTATAGTAATAGAGGATTATTACAATGTTCAGTTTTAAGGGAAATTTTATTTAAGCACATTGGCAGAAATATCAAGAATAAATTTTGTCCTTTACTGCAAACATCACTGCAGATGCTAACATTAGTCATGAGAAAAACCATTCAAAAGATGTTTACAAAGCTACCTTCAGAATCTTGAGCTTCATTATCATAATATTTTCCAGCTGTTGATTGAGTATCCAGTCATGATCCACTGAGTCACAAATAGAGAGACAGAAGACTGGCAATGGCTCCTGAAATATTTCACAGCTGTCATTTTCAGAATTTATTATCAAGAGACAATTTATTACAATTTTCTTTGTCAGTGTGGTTCTAATTCACTTTTTCCTACCTCAGTCTATAGGTCTACAGATGGATGGAATCCTGAAAATTTCCTATTCCTTTCAAAGGATATTTTAGTTTACTTTAACCAAACACAGAGATGCCAAGCAGCACATTTAGCAGATTTTGTGTGTCCCCAAATAAGGATGCAGTGTTACAAAACTAGAGAGATTGAGAACTGCTCTTCATATTGTCAGAACTAAGTAAATTGAATTATTAATGGGGAGAGATAATTTTCCCTCTACCCTTCTAGGTTCTTGGCTGAGACCCCTCCCATGATAAAAAGGGTAACAGGAGAAAGACAAATTTAATTATGTACCTGTGGGAGCATCACAAAGCTATGACCCAAAGGCAGCCAGGCAATTGAGGCTTACATATCTCCTGAACTAAGGAAAGGGATAGGGGTCTAGGGCTTCAAAGGGGAGGAAGACACTTCATAGGAAGGTGAGAAGAGCAAATGTTTGGTAAACAAATATTGCCCTGCCTTGCAGAGAAGTCTCTCAGATGAAAAGCTTATCACTGGTAATGACTCTCTTCCTGGTACCCGACCCCATTCTAATTTCACTTAGGCAGTTAAGGGGGAGGTAAAAAGCTTTTCCTGTGTCTGCTGGGTCTTGATTGCCTTCAGCTCAAAATAATCCACATGCCAAAGTGGCACATTCTGGTGTGGCTTGTTCTGAACCCCTCATTATCTTAGAGCAGCAGTAAGCAAACTACAACCTGTGGGCCAAATCCAGCCCACTACCTGTTTTTGTGTGGCCCAGAAGACTGGTTTTCATTTTTTATTTTTTTTAAGACTAAAGAAGAAGAATTTTTAGTGACAGTTGACAATTATGTGAAATTCAAATTCCAGTGTCCGTAAATAAAGTTTGATTAGAATACAACATGCAAATTCAATGACCGATTATGGCTTCTTTCTTGCTAAAGGACAGAATTGAGTATTTTTGACAGAGACCGTATGTCCCACAAAGCCTATACTTTTTACTCTCCAGCTTTTAACAGAAAATATTTGTTGATCCCGGTCTTAGAGCATAAGAATTCCTACACAGGATCAAAGCCACCAAGTTTCTTTTAGTAGCCAGGCAATTGAGGCTTGTGTACCAGTTTGAGATAAGGGACTCTTATCCACGAAAATGTTAACTAGCTAAGCCCTGTTGGCCTTTTACGATGTGCCCGGCCCTGTGCTAGGTGTTTTTGTTTTAAACTTTTTTAAAAAAATACACTCTTTGGCTTCCCTTTATTTCTTGAGGGTTACACAAAACGTGAAACATACAGGAAAGTGTCCCAGCCAGCTTCCCACCCCGGAGGTGCCAACAGACGCTCCTGCACCGCGGCCTCTTCGCTCCCCTGCTGCCCGGCCTCCCCTCTGGCCAGCTGTCCGCTTGTCCATCTGCCCGCCAGAGCCGGCAGGGCCCCTCCTTGGAGGAGGAGGTCATGAAGCTGTTCTCGATGCACGGTGCAGAGCGCGAGGAAGGCGTCGTGGCGGCTCCTGGCTTTCTGCTCCAACGGCGTGCGCGCCGGCAGCGAGGAGGCCTGGGTCCGCCCGCCCCGTCTCGCGCGCGGCAGGTGTTGGTGAGCCGGCGCCCGCGAGGGTCTGAGCCGCGCCACACGTTCTGCCGGGGCCAGGCGACGTGCTGCCGGCCGCGTCTGCCGGCGAAAGAGAAGAGGCTGGCCCGGGCTTCAGCTGGCCCTCGGAGCTCGAGAACAAGGCCTCCCAGCTGGAACACAGCGCCTGGTCCCGGAGCTTAACGATGGGCACGCCTGCGCGCTCCGCCTGCTGCAGCAAGCGCTGAAGTCCGCGCGGCTGCTGCCTCGCATGCCGCCTGGATGCGGGCCTTTGGGCTCAACCAGGTGGGCCACCGGCTGGACATCCTAGTGGATGTGGGTGTGGGCGGGCCCTCCGGTGGGGCGCGCTGGAGGGAAGTGCACGCAGGAGTCGATGGTGCGGGGCTCTGGGGTAGGGCTGGGAGTCCGCCTGGCCAGGGTGTCAAGGGCCTGCCAGGGCCCGGCGGGGCAGTGGGGACTTCGCGCCGGTGGCGCGGGTTGCCCTCGTGCAGCTGCACCACGGGGGTGCGAGCGGCCACTTCGTTGTCCGTCCCGCGTGGGAGTGGCGTTCGCGCCTCCAGCAGGACGTCCTGGAACTTGTTTGGGACCTACGTATATAGCTCCTCCGTCTCGGCCACTGAGGTGAGCCAGCCCCCTGGCACCTGCAGCACCTTGTCCGGCGTGGTTTGGTACGTGGTCCGGGTCCTTACCCCTGAGGAGGTGCCCCTGGTTCCGGGGAGTCCAGAGGGCCTGGGTGGGCAGGAACACAGTCTACCTGTAAATGTCGGGGGCCCAGGAGGCCCTCGGCGGTCCGATGCTGGAGGTCCCTGAGGTCCAGGTGGGCCGGACTGGCCCCCGAATGCACTGTCCCTTGGGACCCGGAATCCCAGGGTAGCCCGGCGGGTCAGGGTTCGGGGCAGGCACACTCGAGCCAAAGGCTCTGCCACCCCCGGCTCCCCCTGTTCACCCTTCTGCCCAGTGTCCCCTCGGTGACCCTTCTCCCCCTTCCTTTCCTCCCCCATGTGCTAGTGCTAGGTGTTCTTATCCATTGTCTCATTCAATCCTCACAACAACCCGGTGAGGTGGACGGTGTCACGGTCTCCATTTTATAGATGAGAAATATGAAGCTCAGGGAGATTAATTTATCTCAAGTCACTTTTAGCAAATCCCCTGAGTGGGATTGAAACCCAAGACCATCTAACACTATCTAACTGTGGTGTCATTGTCACTCTCCTAGCCTTTTGGCATTATGGATGTTTGCCACTTCCATCTCTGGGGGGGTAAAGACTTGCATAAAACTTACTATTGTGCAAAGTAAGACTTCCTTTTGTTTCTCCGAATTTGGACCTTTTTAACTTCACAAGGGAGCTCTGGGTTTGGTACACTTGCTCTCACTTAGATCTGTGTTATCCAGCCATAGCCCCTCTTGTTGTTAGTATTTGAGTCCCATCTGTCTCAGCCTTTCCTGAGGGAAAGCGGGTGTCCCTGATCTCTGCATATGGAAGTCTCCTCTACTTGTTTGAAGTCTGCTATGGTTTTATTTCTTTAAAGGCAATGACCAGAACAACATATAATATTTCCAGGTTCAGTAAACTGGCTGCAGAGTGTTTCTTTTCCTCTCCTACGTCTTTCTTAATGATTCTTAGCATTTCGTTATTATTTTGTTTCATCTTCTTGGGGCCACAGAAGCAAAATAGGGCAATGTTTTCAGCTTACAGTGACTTCCCAATCACATTCCTAGAACATAGCTTTGTTTGCCCGGAGCTAAGGATCCTATTATATTTTTCATATTAGTTGTCTCTGAATAGTTTGAATATAATTTTCCTGTATAGTTCAAATTTTTTAGTCCTCATTCTAAAGGGAAAGGCATAGTACAAACTGGTGCGCACCTTGCTGCATGGGGCTCCCTGCTCAGCAGGGAGTCTGCTTGAGAATTCTCTCCCTCTCCTTCTGCCTTCTGCCCTGCTTGGGCACTCTCCGTCTCTCTCTAAAATAAATAAATCTTTAAAAAAACAAGTCTTCACAGAGACAGAAGTATCTATCACCCAAGCTATGTGGATAAAGCAGATCTTTTTTAAAAGCCCCCACCCACTTTGGGGGCACCTGGGTGGCTCAGTTGGTTGAGCATCCACCTCTTGATTTCAGCTCAGGTCATGATCTCAGGGGCCTGGGATCGAGTGCCCCATCAGGCTCCCTATCAGCAGGGAGTCTTGCTTGTCCCCCTTTCCCTCTGCCCCTCCCTCTGCTTGCGCTCTCTCTCTCTCAAGTAACTAAATAAGTCTTTAAAAAAATAAAAGCCCCCGTTTTCTTGCAAAGAATAAAAACATTATTTTGATTTAGATATATTTTGCTCCTGTCTTCTTAAATATTTTTTCCAAAACATATATTTCTGCCAGGTTTATAGGTAAATTTTCATGTAAGCATGATTTCAAATCAAATGCCTCAGCATAATTGCCAGTTGGTAGCAGGGGCTTGACCCTGACACAGCTCTTAACAGTGCATTTTTAGGCTCGCTATAGTAATCAGTTTCTTAGGCTGTGTGATTTGAGATAATATCATTCATCAAGCTGGATGAGAGAGACTGTATAATTCCTGCCTAGCAATCTATTTCCAGAATGAAAGGTTCTTTCTGGACATTCATGTAGCTTCTTCAAAGTTTGCTTAAATGTTTTTCATTATTTCTCTATGATATTCGTGCTTATTCTGTCTAATCAGCTAGCTTCTCTCAGTTCCTTTTTGGAAAACCTAACAAAAATTTCATCCACCCTCACTGTTGGATACATTTCCCATCATATATATATATATTTGATATATATATTTAATTTTGTTTTGTTTTGTTTGTTTTTTAGAAAACCAAGGTCAGAAATACAAACTGAAATCAAGAAAATGCTTTTGTGGTAAACATGCCCAAGTGTATAGTATCCCTGTCAACTGTGCTTGGCATACTTTCTCTTCCAAGGTGAGCCTTACCACTGTCCCAAGTCCTCCCAGGTTCCTGACACCTTAGGGCAACTAATAAAGAAGACTGTTCCTCTTATGCCCCCATGTAATAAATGTAAATTGTGAAAAACTAGTCATTAGGACATTGCTTTAGGATTTATTTTTATAACTATTGTAATAAATGAATATAATAAGTTCATGTGTGAAGATAAAATATAAACAGAACGTATTTTATTTGCTTATCAAGAACCCTATAGAGGACTTATCTTACCTAGCACAAAGACTCTAAAATCAATGTGTAATAAATTGTAAAAACCCACATATAATCCAACCCATATACTCCTGAAAATAAAATGTATATTCCATAAAGTACACAGTATACATAGCTTAGTGTCTACAACTCTTTGCAGTGGGTGCAGGGATGTACAGAATATAATAAAAAACACATATGCCAAATATGTGTGTAGTATTGTAAATCCATGAGAAGATAGTTGAATTGGATTTACAAAGTGCACATATACTGAGATAATCACAGCCCTGCTCAGATCTCCTGCCATGTAGGGTCAACCTTAACTAAGGACAAAATGATGCCCACTAAATTCAAAGATGTAATTTAAGCATATTTCAAATGGCTCAAGATGATACCCAACCCAAACTTTTGGTACCTCTAGTCCATTTATTTTCCTGCTTTCTGTATAATTTTCTAAGATTGGCCAGCCTTGTCAGCCAACTCCACGTCTCCTCAGTGGTCTGAGACGGGACTGAGCACAGACCTTGAGGAGCGACTTTTTTGGGCATTTCTTTCTATAGTCTCTCCTTCCCAGCCTGTGCCTCTATTGGGGAGTATATCCCTGGGCTGGTTCTCTTGGCTGCCTTTGGGCTCCACCAGCTCAGCCTCCCGTGTGCTTTGTAGCTGGGAATCCCCATCCCACTCCACCTACAAGAGATGAACTGATGTGGGAATTATTCACTCATATTCATGACTCTCTGTTAGGTAAGACAAAAAAAGAAAAAACTAAGCATTTGCATTCATAATTCACACATAAAAGTCACCGGGATTAGATGACTTAGTAGACACAATTAAAATCTGGGTTTACTGAGGACCATCTTGCACATTTCTCAGGTGGTCAGAATTCCACAAAAAGGAGCTTGCCTTACCTGGCTTTATAGAACTGATAAAATTTTGTCAATAAAATGGCATGTATTCAAGATATGGAAGCAGCCTAAGTGTCCATAGATAGATGAATGGATAAAGAAGATGTGGTATATAGATATAATGGAATATTGCTCAGTCATAACAAAAGATCAGGTCTTGCCATTTGAGACAACATGGATGGACCCTAGAGGGTATTATAGTAAGTGAAATAAGTCAGACAGAGAAAGATAATACTGTATGACTTCACTTATATGTGTAATCTAAAAAACAAAGCAAACAGAAATAGACCTATAAATGCAGAACACAAACTGGTGGTGGGAGGGATAGGCAAAATGTGTAAAGGAGAGTGGGAGATACAGGCTTCCAGTTACGGAATGAAGAAGTCGTGGAAATGAAAAGCATCCAATAAGGAATATAGTCAGTTGTATGGTGATAGCAGTTACACTGAGTATAATGTATAGAGTGTGGAATCACTATGTTGTACACCTGAAACTAACCGTAACATTGTGTGTCAACTATGCTTCAATAAAAAATAAAATGGCATGGATTGACAACCAGTGTATTCCAACCTGATGCAGCTACTGTGTCACAGAGCCGGCCAACAACCTCAAAGGAGATTGTTTGACACTCAAAGTCCAGGGACAGTGGATCAAGGTGACTGCCAAACCAGATTCAACCTAAAGCCCACAAGCTGGGTGGGAGCCCAGATTGAAATTCCCAGTCTCAAAACAGGTCCTACAGAAGAAAGCCTAAAATTGGACTAGGGTCTGTGAAAACAAAAACAACCAGCCATATGTGAACCATGAGTCAGGGTAAAAGTGCCCCAAACCTGGCCAAGCTGAAAAAGACAAATTAATGCTTTTAGCCATGTCAAATATAATTGAGTAATGTGAGTCTCTATTCTTGTAATTACCTATACTGAATAAAATTCTCTGGAACTGGACAAATAATAGCATGTGGTCCTGAGCTTTCTGTGCGTGCAGAACGTGCAGTAAGATGTCTGAGAGAGTCAAGAAAGGATGAGAGATTACAAATCCCAGGGTTTTACCTTTCTGTCCCTTTTAAGAATCATAGAATATTTAGCTATCACCTAGAGACACCACCCTGGATGGGGAGCTTTTAGCATACCAAGAACTCAGGTCACCGGAGATTATCTTACATTAGGACAACAGTTTGCAGATAGCCCTTGAAACAAAGGATTTCTACAATATACAGTATACATTTGAATACTTGTTGGCATACAGACAATTCTCAACCAACCCCCCCCACAATAAAAAAGATAGAAGATAGTAAAAATACAACCCCGTGTTTTGTCATGTAGTCACTTCTAGAAAGAAATTGAAAATTATCAAAGCTTCTTACACATTTCCAAATTTTCTATTTCCTATTAAAAGTGTTTGTTTTTATATCCTCATTAACTGATTCTCTAGATCAACCTCATTGTTGATAGTGCTGTGGTATACAAACAGGAAAACGTAGTCATAAATATGTAACGTTGGGGGCGCCTGGGTGGCTCAGTGGGTTAAGCGTCTGCCTTTGGCTCAGGTCATGATTCTACGGTGCTGGGGTTGAGCCTTGCATGGGGCTCCCTGCTCAGTGGGGAGCCTGCTTCTCCTTCTCCCTCTGCCACTACCCCTGCTTGTTCTCTTTCTGTCAAGTAAATAAATAAAATCTTAAAAATAAATAAATATGTAACATCGGTATCTAAAAATCTGGTCATCGTGTTTTTATATACTATGTTCATAAAAATATAGTATCATATGTCATAAGCGTCCCAGTTTGGGAAAGGCTTTTTTTAAATCAAACTGCAACAACTCTTTTTTTTTTTTTTGCTAGTTGAAATCTTATTTTTAAAATATTTAATACTTAACATATTTCACACAATCTGTTAATCATTGAGAAGGGCACTTTGAGGGCAAACTCAATATCCAGACCTTAGTGTTGTATAAAATAATCAAAATTTGTTATTTTCCTTTAAAAATAATTTGAATTGAAAAATTAACTACTTTAATATCAGAAATTGACTCAGAGATGGTTTCTCTGATTTTTGTTCAATAAAATCCTTTCCAATATTAATATTGCTAATACCTCTATCAATGACTTATTTGGATAATGTCTTAATAAAATGCAATTTGGAGTTCTGGTCCTGGTAATAGTAGAGAAGCTTATGTCAGACTGATCTTCCTGCAGATAACAATGGTAAACTTTAGACAAAATATGAAGAACTGCTATATATATATATACACACACACACACACACACACACATATATATGCATATGTAAACATATATATGTGTGTGTGTATGTATATATACATTCCTCCTGCAATGGGCCTCCAGCCTTCTTTACTAATAAAGCTTAACATACTGACTCTATAAAAGAAACACTTAAAGAGTCCATCCATTTTCACAGAGCAGATACTAAAGGATGAATTTAGAATTAAGAGACAATAAATTGATAACAGGCACAATGCAAAGAAATAAAGTGTGATCTAAAAGGGAAAATGATCAAGCTAAGAGGGAAAATGATCAATAGAAATCAACCCTGGAATTAAATATTGGAATTGGCAAACAAGGACTTTGCAGCAGCTATTATAAATATGTTTAAGGACTTAAAGGAAAAGATGTCATAATGATTGAATAGATGGGAAATGCCAGCAAAAGAAATGAACACTATAAATAACCAAATGAGAATTCTAAATCTGGAAATGAAATCAGAAATGAAAAAATTACTTAATAGCATTTTGGAATTAGGAGAAAAAAGGGTCAGTAAACTTGAAGAGAGATTAATAGAAATGATCAAATCTGTAGAACAGAGAGGAAAAAATAGAAAAAAACAAGAAGAATTTCAGTGACCAATATGGCAATATCAAGGGATCTAATATATGTGGGATTGGAACATCAGAAGGAGAGTAAATAGAATTTTTCTGGGACAGAAAAAATATATATATTTAATAAAGAAATAATGATGAGAAACATTAACTTGGAGATCTAAGAGTCTCAACAAACTTCAAGCAGATAGATACAAGAGAAACTGCATCTAGTAACATCATAAACTGCTGAAAACTAAGGATAAAGAGAACACCTGGAAATCAGCAAGAGAAAAAAGACATTACATACAGGAGAAAAACAACACAAATGACAGCTCACTTCTGATCAGGAAGAAAAATGGAGGCCAGAAGACAATGGAATAACATCTTTAAAATGTTAGAAGAAAATAAAAACTGTCAACCCAGACATTTTTAGATAAACAAAAGCTGAGAGAATTTGTCACTAACAGACTTGTACTATAGAAAGACTAAAGTAAGTTTTTCTGGCTGAAGTGAAGCAGCGTCAAACAGGAATCTGAATCTGTGGGAAGAAACAGCAAACACTGGAAATAATAAATATTTGGATAGCTATAAAAGACTACTTGTTCTTCCCTTAATTTACTTAAAAGACAACTGATTGTTTAAAACAAAAATTTGTAACATTGTATTGTGAGGTTTATAATCTACATAAATGTAAAATATGTGATAATAGCACAAATGAATGAATGGCATAAATGGAATTTTACTGTTGCAAATTCTTTTGAACTGATAAATTAAGATGCAGATTGTAATCTTTAGAGCAACCAATAAAAAAATTACAAAGAGATTTATTTTTTTATTGAAATATAATTAACATACAATGATATATTAGTTTCAGGTACGCAACATAACGATTCAACAGTTCTCTGCATTACTCAGTGCTCACTGTAAGTGTAGTCACCATCTGTCACCAAACAATGTTACAGTATTACAGTTGGACAATTACAATCTTATTGAGAACATTCCCTATGCTGTGTGTTTCATCTTTGTGACTTATTTATATTGTAACTGAAAGTTTGTGCCTCTTAATCCCCTTTATCTATTTCATCCATCCACCCACCAACCTCCCCTCTGGCAAACATGAGTTTGTTCTCTGTATTTGTCTGGGTTTTTCTTTCTTTCTTTCTTTCTTTCTTTCTTTCTTTCTTTCTTTCTTTCTTTCTTTCTTTCTTTCTTTCTTTCTTTCTTTCTTTCTTTTCTTCCTTCCTTCCTTCCTTCCTTCCTTCCTTCCTTTCTCTCTTTCTTTCTCTCTTGTGTTTCTTAAATTCCATATATGAGTGAAAGCATATGGTATTTGTCTTTCTCTGTCTGATTTATTTCACTTAGCATTATACCCTCTGGCTCCACCCATGTTGTTGAAAATGGCCAGATCTCATTTTTTAATGGCTGAGTAATATCCCATTGTATATAATACCACATCTTCTTTATCCATTCATTTATTGATGAAGACATGTATCTTAAAAATAGAGAAATCTAGATGGAATACTCAAATATATTTGATTAACTTGTATGAAGGCAGAAAAGGAGGAATAGATGATGGGACAAATAGAAAACAAATAGCAAAATGTAGACCTAAATCCAACCATATCAAGAAGTACATTGATTATACCCCAATTAAAAGGCATGGAACTATTGGGTAGATTTTTTAAAAAGCAAGACCTAACTATATGCTTTCTACAAGACATAGCTTAACATCCAATTTATCACTAAATAGATATTTCCTAATTTGTACATCATGAAATTGGAAATATTCCTCTTTTTAACTAAATGTGTGTGTGTGTGTGTGTATCTGTTTTGAGAAAGAGAGAGTATGTGAGCCGGGGGGAGGGGGGGAGGGGGAGAGGGAGAGAGAGACTCTTAAGCAGGCTCCAGGCTCAACGTGGACCCTGACACGGATCTCTATTTCATGACCCTGAGATCATGACATGAGCCGAAATCAAGAGTCAGATGCTTAACCGACTGAGCCACCCAGGTGCCCCTTAACTAAGTATGTTTAAGATGTTTAGTAGTTTGATTAAACTATTACAGTTTGCTCTAAGGGTCACAATCCACTGAGCAGATGGAATTTGGGGATCTCATGAGACAATTTTGTTTCTGCTGCCAATTGATTATTTGCTCATGTAACTTTCTGCTCCCTCTATAACTATATGCATCAATATGTCACATTTAAACTTCAGACATGATCTAATATCTAAAACTACATTTTCAGCAGATAAAGTAATTCTAATAGTCTTTAATGAAGACAGAAATGATTAAATATACAAACCAAATGATATTAGCAGCACTTCTTGCTAATTTAGAGAGAAAATGTGGAGTGTTCAGAGACAGGGGGGCACAGGGAGTCCACAGACCTTGCCTTGACTCCTGCCTCCCCCTCCTCCAAGTAGCTAACTTTTGGGTTACTCACCTGTTTCCTCTTCTGGTTAGAAGGATGACTAGGAGCCAGACTGTTTAGGTTCTAATCAAACCACTTCCTTCTAAGTAATTTTGGGTAAGTTACTTAGCTTTTCTATGCCTTCCGGTCCTCATCTGCAAAATGAGTGTAATAATAGCATGGACCTTGTACAGTTTTTGAGGATGATTGAGTGCATATTTGGAGAGTGCTTAGAACAATGCCTGACACAGAGCAAGCATTATAAAACTGCTAAATAAAATACCTTCCTCATTGAGTTCTTATAACAAGATGAGTTAAATAAATCACTTAGCACTATGTCTGACAAATAGTAAGTACTCGGTCAACAATCGTTGCCATTAGTGTTACTGGAGGTGCTATGGGTGATCATTGTTAACTATTAGCAAATTGTCTTCCTAGTACACTTCCTATCATGCACTGGAAAGAAGTCTCTGCTAATTAATAATGAGTTGGTGATCTTTAGGCATTTTTTATAGACTACACAATCAAGTATAAAAGTGGTGGTAAGAAAAAATTTGTGTGGAGGGGCGCCTGGGTGGCTCAGATGGTTAAGCGTCTGCCTTTGGCCCGGGTTGTGATCTCCAGGTCTTGGGATCGAGCCCCGAGTCAGGCTCCTGGCTCAGCAGGGAGTCTGCTTCTCCCTCTCGCTCTGCCTCTCTCCCCTGCTCATGCTCTCTGTCTCTCTCTCTGTGTGTCTCAAATGAATTAAAAAAGAAAAAAGAAAAAAGAAAATATTTGTGTGCAAAGAGATACCCTAAGAAGTTAAATAAAAATTGGGCAGGTGAAAATGCTGATGTTTATAAAGTTCTGTCCACACTGTTCCATGCTGATGAAAATGTTGGTGGAGAACTAAAGCTTTAGGAATTACTACCTTTGGAATGGGTACAAGTAATGGAGGAGGAAATCAAGCTTTCAAAGACTGGCAGCAACAGTATCCCCTGAGAGCTTGTTAGAAATGCAGAATCTTGGGCCCTACCAGAATCAGACTTAACAAGATCCCTAGTTGATTCTTATGCAAATTAAAATTTGAAAAGCATTGTTGTAGAATATTTGCACTTGGCATGTTTTTCCCTGGAGTTTATTTTAATACACCCTATTAATAATATTGAGATTTGGGCAATATTATGTCTCTTTAGAGTGACACATTTTTCTCTGAAGATATGACTTTAAAATTTGGCCTCATGCATAATTTTATCATATCCGGGGAACAAATTTTTTCTAATCAAAAGCCACTTCTGGTTTTATAATGCAAATCAATGTGAGAGGAATCACCAAGCAGGCTTTATAGTAAATGTCATTGGCATTTCTCAGTTTTATTACATGAGGGATGCATGTATTTTAAAAATCATCCTTGAATCACCAACGTTCAGAATTTCATCACTTCCCACAGTTCACCTTTGCTCAGCCTGAAGATGAGAAATGAAAGATAAAACAGGTCCCTGATTCATGCTTTTTCGGTTGTCACGAAGTCAAAATCCACTGACTTTTAAAAAAGAATGTCTCAAGACCAAATATTTTATCTGGATGTATCTGAACAGCTAAAATATTTCTATTGAAGCTCTCTGTGAGAAAACATTCTAGATATGAAACATCTGTTTTTGATCATTTCTGTGAAAGACTGATCTTTGCGCAAGTCGAAGAGGCCCATGGTGATATTGTGTTATCCTAAGTACAATATTTCTGTGATGCAGTATTCCTCAAGGGTTGGGTAGCAGTAATCACCCTGTAACATGGTTCAAATGTTCCTAACATATTTGGGAATATGTAAATCTGCAAATATATAAAACTAGCTTTCTCATTTCCTCCTCCTTTCTTCTTGGGGATAGAGGGTAAGAAGGACGTGGGTAGAGTTTGAACACAGCTATGGAAACACACTAGGGGCTCAATATGAGAGGCAAAGTGCCTGGGAAGCGTCAAAGGAGGCAGGAGTATGGGCGCACTATTTCTCACGTGGGGTCATTACCACCCGTGCCCCTTTCATATGATCCCCTGGCCCAGAGTGAATAGGACCAAGGGACCGGCCAGTGACTTTTGTGTGGGGCTGGGGGCCATCCATTCACCACCTTTTGCAGAGTGAAGGGTCTGAGAGTTGCATCCTGTAGTCTAAACTTCCTTGTGCAGGGTACGGGAGCACGAGAACTTGTGATCAAACTTTAGGCTTTCAATCTCGGCTACACTATCAGAATCACCTGGAACAGCTTTTTTTTTTTTTTTAAGATATATTTTTTAATTTTTCTTTCTTTCTTTCTTTCTTTCTTTCTTTCTTTCTTTGTTTTTTTTTTTTTTGAGAGAGAGAGAGCACGAGCACAAGGGGCAGAGGGAGACAGAGAATCTCAAGCAGACTCCACATGCTCCGCATAGAATCCAACACGGGGCTTGATCTCATGACCCTGTGATCATGACCTGAGCAGAAACCAGGGGCCCTTCACCTGGGAGAGCTTTAAGTGTTACTGAAGCCCACGTCTCACTCCCAGACATTCTGATTCAATTGTTCTGAGGTATGACCTGGCATTGAGATGTCTTAAAGCCCCCTGGTGACCGATGTGCAGTGAGGGGCTTTCTGTACCACAACCCTTAGGGCTCACTCCCCTCTCACCTTCTTCAAGACACTCCCACCTGCCGAATGTCAGCTCCTCTGATTATTCAATTCCTTCTCTCTCTCTCTCTCCCCCTAGAGTTGTCACCTCAGCAACTTTCCAAGCCTGGGTCCTTCTGCCTGCAGTGAATGAGCCCCCAGATTCTTGGGTTTTAAAAATTGTTATGGACTGAATTCATATGTTGAAGTACCTCCGAATGTGACTGTATTTGGTGACAGGGTCTTTAAAGAGGTAATTAAGGTAAGAGGAGTTCATACAGGTGGACCCTGACCCAACGCAGTGAATTTATAAGAAGAGGTGATTAGGCCACAGGCATAGAGGAAAAACCACATGAAGACAGAAAGAAGAGTGCCCTTCTCTACAAGCCAAGGAGGGAGACTTGTGAAGAAACCAACACTGGGGACACAACCCGATCTCAGACTTCTAGACTCCAGAACTATGAGGAGTTTAAGCCACACAGTCTGTGTCCTTCTTACGGCAGCCTGAGCCGACAAAGACAGGAAGCTTCCTTCCTGGTGTCTTCTCTCCCCAGAGATTGATTCTGCTGGGCCTGTGGATTAGTCTTGAATATCTGAGAGACTTTTATGCACAGAGAGGAACACCCATAATGATATGAACTTGACTTAATGCTCAATGGATTGAGCATTTGGGCATTAATGTAAAATTTGATTAAATTCCCTTAATTTTAACTGAAATTACAAATCTGATTTATTCTTTTGAATACTTCATTACCTTAAGTAGCAGACAACATACAGAAATATAACAAAACTTAATTACATTTAACTTTATTCTATATATCAAATGCCATATATTGAATTTATTTCTTCATTAAATTTGTTTTATACATGCCTAGGATTAAAGTTGTTTTATACATTCCTAGGATTATGGATCTTATTTTGACATCTTCCTAATGTTTCAGTAATATTAGTTTGATACATTCTAGGTCACAATTCTCAGACCCCAAAACTCACTGAGGTTCTGGATTTTTTTTTTTTTTTTTTTACCATTTCTTAGGGCACAAAACTTAGTTTTTCCCCGTCATTCAAATCTAAGCCATTAATTACAGTGCTGAGCCTCTTTTTTTTACTGCAAAATTTAGTTGTTAGGTTACTTAGACTTTTTAAGTCCACTCCCTTCTCTAGAGTTAAGTTTGGAACTAGAACTTGGTGTTTGCCTCTAAAAATAATGTATTTTAAGTCTTGGCCAAGATTATATAATGTATTGCCCTATATTGGGATAGACTGATCTGGTCTAATTAGGCTTATAAACAACATATGTGTCGGGCGCCTGGGTGGCTCAGTTGGTTAAGCGACTGCCTTCAGCTCAGGTCATGATCCCGGAGTCCTGGGATCGAGTCCCACATCGGGCTCCTGGCTCAGCGGGGAGCCTGCTTCTCCTTCTGACCCTATCCCCTCTCATGCTGTTTCTCTCTCTCTCTCTCTCAAATAAATAAATAAATAAATAAATAAATAAATAAAAACATATGTGTCTTTACTGGGGTTTTATTATTAGTGGAACCACCAGCATTTCAATCCCCAGGAGCTGAGTCTATGTGCTCAGCAACCCTCGGCAGGATATTTAGGAAATTTATTACCTTGGAGTACACTACCAAACCCTCTTTATATTTGGCTTTTGTGACTGACCCCTGGTGCTGATTAACTGTTGGGCTCTCTGTCCATCTAATTATTCTACACTTTCCGTTAACTCATTGATTAGCAGCTCATACTCCTCCAAGGACTCCACTTGTTTCAATTGACCTTAATATTATATTTTTTATGCTGAAATCATCACATCATGACCAATGCCTGAGCTTGAGTCACATGAAAAGTATCTTCTAATTAGTTACCCTTGAAAAGTGCCTCATTCAAAGATTTTAACCATCTAAGGCTTCTTCCCAGCGCCACTTCAACCATGGGGAGCAGGGAAAAGGGTAGTCCCATCACACATGCTTGAGATCTTTTTGTGATTAGCAGATAATCAAAAAAAGACAGGACGATTCTCTTCTCCCTTGGCTGATTTAGGATCACTCTGGAGAGGCTAAAAGCAAATACAGGTAGTCAGGCAGGACTTTGTGAGAATGACCTGAGCCGATCTGCTGTGAGAGCTCATGCAACAAAGCATGGCCCAGAATTGGGAGGAAGACTCCCCTTGCCCATGGTAATGATGAAGATGATGACAGCAATATCAATTTATTAGTATCACTTACTTGTGGCCGGCCCTATGCTCTTATTTTATATATATTCTATACACCATCTTATTTAATAGTCCTCAAAACAATCTTTTGATTAGGTAATATCCACCCAATTAGTATGGCAGGAATTTTATCTAATTGCTAAATGTTGTTTTTCTTTTTTAAACTTTGTCATTAAAGTAAAATATATAAACCGAAGAGTGTTGTAAGTGTACAGATTGATGAATTATTGCAAAGTGAATAACCCATTAAAAATAACCACTATGTGGGACGCCTGGGTGGTTCAGTCGGGTAAGCATCTGCCTTCGGCTCAGGTACGATCCCAGGGTCCTGGGATTGAGTCCCGCATCGGGTTCCCTGCTCCGCGGGGAGCCTGCTTCTCCCTCTGCCTCTGCCTCTCTCTCTCTCTATCTCTCTATCTCTCATGAATAAATAAATAAAATATTTAAAAAAAAAGAGTTTGGATGTATCGTGTTGAAATTGGTATTTTAAAAAATAAAAAAATAAAAAAATAAAAATAAAAATAAAAATAACCACTGTGGATGAGGGAACTACAATGTTTCCAGCATCCCAGAAGCATTTCTCATGTCCCCTCTGGATCTCCAGCCCTCCTCCCCAAAGCTTGACTGCTACCTTGAATTCTAACACCACAGATTAATTTTGTCTGTTTTTTAACTTTATATAATCATGTCAAATAGTATGTACTCTTTTGTGCCTAGCTTCTTTAATTAAACATCATCTTGTGAGCTTTTTAGCCCTAATGTGTGCAGTGATGTCTCATTTATTATGGTTATGGTATAGTATTCCATTGTTTGAATATAACTATTCTACTATTGATGAGCATTTGGGCTATAACAATGCTACTATGGAGACTCTTGTAAAGGTCTTTTGGTGCGAAATATGTGAACATGCTTTTGTTGGATCTATACCTATGGATGGAATGGATACATTCCAGGGTATGGCCATGTTCAGCTTTAGGACATTTCATACACATCACATCATATCAGGGAGTACATGATATAAACATGACTTATTATTGGTGATATTAATTTCAACCAACTTTTAAGGTCTTGTCTGCCAGTTTTCCCTACTGTGAAGTTACTATTTTTCTCTTTCCGTACCCTATTCAGTAAAAGTGAGTCATGAAGTCCAGCCTGTACTCAAGGGGGAGGGAATTAAGCTCCACCTCCTGGAGGAAGGGATATGAAAGACTTTGTAGGCTTATGTTAAAACCAAAAGCATTAATAAATATTTGTGGGGAGATACTTTGAGGCTAAGCAAGTACCTTGTGTCTTCTAAAAGTTTCATCCCCTAATTTTAGTATTCATCAGTAGATCTTGCTTACAGTAGTTATTATTGTGGCTTAATGGTAATTTTCTATTTCTTCATTCCCTCTACATTTAAGTACCAGAAATTTTTCTATAAGGAAGATTTGTCCCTTCTTCCCCATTTATTTATTTATATCAATAGGGAGGCATGCATATTTTAAGGGTTATAATACAACACTACCATTATTTAATTTTTTGGCTCAAATTGTTCCAACTTTGGCTATTGGAACCTCTTTCAAATGTTTCTTGTACTTTTAACATGTCCCATCCTTTCTTCTTCTTCTTCTTCTTTTTTTTTAGCACCTTCTTCTTAAACAGCTTTACTGAGGGTATAATTTATATGCCATAAAATTTCCCTGTTTTAAGGTTATGTGCATGTTCAGTTTTAGGAAATTTATGCCCATCACATCACGTGGTAATTCTATTTTTAATTTTTTGAGGAACTGCCACACTGCTGTCCACAGTGGCTGTACCACTTTACATCCCCACCAACGGTGCACAAGCATCTCAATTTCTCCACATTCTCGCCCAGGCTTGTTTTGTTTTTGTTTGTTTGTTTGTTTTTAAGATTTTATTTATTTATTTGACAGAGAGAGAGAGCACAAGCAGGCAGAGTAGCAGGCAGAGGGAGAGGGAGAAGCAGGCTCTCTGCCCAGCCGGGAGCCCGAAGTGAGGCTCGATCCAGGACCCTGGAACCATGACCTGAGCTGAAGGCAGCCACCCAAATGACTGAGCCACCCAGGTGCCCCTGTTTTTTGTTTTTTTGATGGTAGCCACCCTAATAGGTGTAAGAAAGTGTATTGTGGTTTTATTTACCTTTTCTTGGTACTAATGCAGTTGTGCACCTTCTTCTGCCATTATTTGACCTTGGGAACCCCTTTTATAAAGTGCATATTCAAGTCTTTGCTCACTTTTTTTTTTTTTACAGGTTATCACTCTTTTTCTTATTGGCTTATAGTTTGTTTATATATTCTGAATGAATACTTCGCTAGATATATGCTTGCAAATACCTTATTCTGTGGGCTGCTTATTCTAGTAGGAGGGGAAATCTGTAGCTTGTGTTTTGTCCATGATTTTGAAAATCAATCCTCAGTCCCACCCATTCTTTAAGATTGAACAGTAGTTGTACATTTTCTATGAAATACCCTTTTATTACTTCCTTATAACTCCAACCTCCATTAATTTTTTCCATCTCTGTCCTTCTAGAATGCTGTCTGATTTTGTGATCTAATGGTTTATAATCCTACCCATGCTTATCTCTTACACATCCTCCAGCCAGACCATATTGCTTAACTTCTTTTTTTTTTTTAAGATTTTTATTTATTTGACAGAGAGAGCACAAGCAGGGGGAGCGGGAGAAGCAGACTCCCCACTGAGCAGGGAGCCCGATGCGGGGCTCAATCCCAGGACCCTGGGACCACAACCTGAGCCAAAGGCAGATGCTTAACCAACTGAGTCACCCAGGCGCCCCGATATTGTTTAAATTCTTCCCTGCCTACACTTTAAAAGAGAGGGCAGGGACCTTCTTTTATATTCTTAGCATATACCAATATGTACAACCATAGCAAGAGCTCAACACTTGTTACATGAATTGAAAAAAAATTAATACTGCAAGGAATATCTACTATTCATTAAGGAGAATTGCTAGCAAATAAATTGTTGAAATTAAATACATTGTGTTAAAGAGATTTTAAAAACAGAGCCACAGAAGTATTCATGAAAGGAGTCTATCTCTACAATGTAAAGGAATTCTTCAATTCCTCAATGTGTACATTCCTCACAATGTAAAGGAATAGTATTGGGAGTGTTCCTCTTTACCTGCCCTAGATGTTATTTGGAATTCCAGTCATCAATGGTTTTGAATACCACCTTCATTATCATAGTCTTGTTTATTTTTTCACCTCTAAAAACACTCACTTTTCACCTAGAGTTGGTATAATTATCCTATTCTCCATTTGTTTTTTAATGCTTTTGTTCTGCTCTTGGTTTCTTGGTCAAAGTTCGCCCATTCATATCATGAGTCTGCATAAGCCTGAACTAGTAAGGTAGCTGGTCCCAGAAACAATTTTCCCTAAAAGTGAAATCTGAGCTTTCTTAGAGGAAACACAAAACTTTAAAGCCTCATTTTAATGCTTTTTTGGAAGACTACTTAATTAAATATCATTGCGGGGCGCCTGGGTGGCTCAGTCGTTAAGCGTCTCCCTTCGGCTCAGGTCATGATCCCAGGGTCCTGGGATCGAGTCCCACATTGGGCTCCCTGCCCCGCGGGGAAGCCTGCTTCTCCCTCTCCCACTCCCCCTGCTTGTGTTCCTTCTCTCGCTGTGTCTCTCTCTGTCAAATAAATAAATAAAATCTTTAAAATATATATATATCAGGGAAAAAGTAGCTTCCCATGAAATAACTTCTGTTTCAGCTGATTGGCCAATGGGTTAGATGATCACCCTAGCTGGAAGGACATTTTGGAGGTATTTTTAATTGGATTTGTTACCCCTCTCCCCCAAGCAAATTTATGATTGTTAGCAAGGAAGAACAGTAAATAGTGGGTAGGCAAACTGGCAATGTCTAACACATTTGATTAATTGAGTTAAGTGTCATTCTTTATATTTTAAATCTTGCTGTTAGACATTTTTTCTAAAAATGTGCTTATCCATTTCCATGCCTTTGAAAGTTCACCAACACAAATCATAACTACATTTTTTTATTGTTACTCAACTTACTTGATTTTTCAATAACAATGGACAACTTATGATATATTCACTTGACGGACTACTGCATAGTCAATCCAAACAAATGTATGGCAAAAGTTTTACCCAAATGCTTTATGAATCAAAGTGTCCAAATGACTAATAAATATGTGACAAATGTGCTCACCTTTGTCATTGGGA
This sequence comes from Leptonychotes weddellii, assembly GCF_054177405.1. Lineage (NCBI taxonomy): Eukaryota > Metazoa > Chordata > Mammalia > Carnivora > Phocidae > Leptonychotes > Leptonychotes weddellii. The sequence continues at coordinate 90,806,998 of NC_138369.1, read as the reverse complement.
ATATGCAAATTAAAGCCATAATAAATTACTGTCACATACCCAGTAAAATGTTTATGCTTAAAAAGAGAGAAATGCCAAATGTTGGTGAGGTTATGGAGCAAATGAAACCTTCATACATTACTGGTGCCAAGGTAAAATGGTATCCCTTTGGAATGTTATTTGTTAGTATCTACCAAACCCAAACCTATGAGCTAGCAATCCCATCCCTAGGTATATGCTTACCTCTGCACACCAAAATACATGCATAAAAGTGTTTATGTTCATAATACCAAAATCCTAGAAACTAACAAAATATGCACCAAGAGTAGAATGGATAAATAAATTATTGTACAGTCACATAATGGAATACTATACAGCAATGAGAATGAAAAAACTACAATTACATACAACACTATAGATGACTTTGACAAACATTTAAGCAAAAGAAGCCAGACACAGTCATGGAAAAGGAACTACTGTGCGAGTCCACTTACATAAAGCTCAAAAATAGCCAAAATTATTCTATGATTTCTAAGAAGTCAGAAAAGTACATTTTTGAGAGGAGAGTAGTGACTTAAAGTAGGCAAGAAGAGGATCCCTGGGATCCTGATATCATCCTATTTCTTGATCTGGATACTGGCTACCTGGATGAGATTACTTTGTGAAAATTCACCAAGGTATATATTTATGATTAGTTTACTTTTCTGTATGTGTATCATACTGCAATAAAAAGAAGAGAAAGTCACAATCATATACTGCTGTTACAATGAAGGTATCCCATCTTTTGTCTAAGGGCAATTCTATCCAACCATGCTTTGGATCCCAGGCCATTTTTTTTTTTTTTTTTAACTATTCCAGAGCCTTGAGGTATTATTTATCTTCTTTCTATCTTTAACATCTCCTTCTCTACTAATGCATCCCATCAGCATTTAATCATGTTTGAGACTCTCTAATTAAAACAACCACCACCACCCCCTCCTCTACCCATATGTTCCCTTTGGCTAATTCTCTCTTTATTCTCCTTTACTGTCAAAATGCTTGAATGAAGAAAAGTCTCAGCTCTCTTGCCTTCCATTTTTTCCTTTACTCATTGCAATCTGGTTTACTCCCCCATCGTTCACCTAAATCTGTATTTGTCCATTTCCAAAACAGCCTCTCTGTTGCTAATTTAATGAACACCTTCCAGTCCTCCCATTTGACTTTGTAGCATGATTTGCTATTCTTCAACCATTCCTACCATTTGGAAAAACTCTCTTCCTTGGACATTTATGACCTAGCTTGCTCCTGATTCTCTACCCAACTTCTCTAGCCACTCATTCTGCTTTCATTGTAAACTTCTCTTCCTCTACTCATTTTTGAAGTGTTATCTCAAGTCCAGATGTCTCTTCTGAACTACAGAGCTGTACATGTAACTGCCATGCAGCATTTTTACTTAGATGTCTCACAAGTACTGAAAAGTCAACTAAGCTTAACATTTTCCTCCTTGATGTTGTTCTTCTTGCTATATTCCTTGTCTCAGTGAATAGCACCAACCAGCACCCATGCCTGAAACTCAAAGTGAATAAAACACAGAAGATTCACAATTGTGGTTATAACTTCTGCTTCTGGCATCATGGTTGAACTGGATATTGTAGGGGAATTCTCCTGCTGCAAAACAACTACATACTGGATCAAAAACATTTTTTGATATTTTGCTTGGCTCTCAGAAATTAGAAATCTCTTCAAAGACCCCTCTTCCCACCAAATAAAGAGAAATAAATCTTGAGCAGAAACTAGAGCAAGGGTCTGTATGCAAGCTGGAGATATGGGGTTGGTCTAAGTGCAAATGCCAGTAGCAGCTCTGTGTGAGGAGGTGGATCAGATACTCCTGCATCCAGGGGCCATCATAGGAAGGGTTAAAGTGGCCCCAGGTTGCTAGTACTCCTGGGCACATAGCAGAAGCAGATGCAAATCATCTTTGAAAGAAAGTGTCCTCAATTTAAGCCATCAGAGTTCCCACATACTAAGATCAAGGAAATATGAATTCACAGTCTAAAATCACCAAGTATACAGGAGGCAAGCCATCATGGGTGAGAGAGATAAAAACATACAACTTATTTAGATACTGGATGGTCAGATACAGAGTATAGAAAACTAGGTAAGAGATGTTTGAAGAAACAAAGTATGGAACCACAAAGATAGGCAAGCAATTACAGACCATCAGGAATAAGAAAGATCTGGGTAACAATAAAATGGAACTTCTGAAGATGGAAAATAGATTTTAAGAAACAAAAAGTCAATGTAGGGGTTTAACAGCAGATGAAACATAACTGAAGGATGAACTGGAACATTTGGCTGAAGAAATTACCCAGAATGCAGCACAGAGAGATGGAAAATATGAGAGAAGCTAAGAGATTTGGAGAACAGAAGAGGAAAAGGAAACATTTATTCTGAATCCCAAAAGAAGAGAGAGAACTGAGAGGAAAAGGAATAATTGAAGAGATAATGACTGAGAATTTTCCAGAAGTGATCATGGATATAAAACTATTTTTCCAAGGAGAGTAGAGTAAAAGAAACCTAGATATAGATACATCATAGTGAAACTGAAGGACAGAAAAGACAAAAAGATTCCAAAATTAGCCAGAAAAAAAGAACAGATCATTCATAAAAATACAATCAGCAATGATGAAAGCCAGAATGAATGCCATATTTTCAAAGTGTTGGTCTTGTATTGTAAATTCAACCTCTTTTTTAAGAATGAAAGTGATACAAAAACATTTTCGAATAAACAAAAATACAGAATTTACTAGGAGACCTCTATTAAAAGAACTTCTAAAGATTTACTTCAGGAAGAAGGATCATAGAATAATGGTCTGAGATATAAGAAGGAATGGTAAGTTAAGTAGCAAACGTATATGTATACAGTTGACCTTGAACAACACAGGGGTTGGGGCACATACCCCTCATGCAGAAAATCCATGTATAGGGGCTCCTGGGTGGGTCAGTCGGTTAAGCATCTGCCTTCGGCTCAGGTCATGATCCCAGGATTTTGAGATCCAGCCCAGTGTTGGGCTCCCTGCTGAGCAGGGAGCCTACTTCTCCCTCTCCTCCCTGCTTGTGCTCTCTCTCTCTCTCTCAAATAAATAAAATCTTAAAAAAAAAAAAGAAAATCCATGTATAACTTTTGACTCCCAAAAACTTAACTACTATAGCCTACTATTGACTGGAATCATTACTGATAACATAAATAGTTGATTAACATATATTTTTAGTTTTATGTATTATAAACTGCAATCTTGGGGCAAACTAAGCTAAATGTCAAAGTAAGAAAATGTCAAATCATAAGGAAGAGTACTGTACTGTAAAAAATCCATGTATAAGTGGACCCATGCAGTTCAAATTCATGTTTTTCAAGGGTCAACTGTGAATACATATGTATAAACAAACATCTGTGTGAAATAGTAGCCTGAGGAGGAGTGACCAGATTTAAAATGTTCTAAGGTCCTTGGATTGTCTGGAGGTAGGGTTTAAGATATTATTTAACTTAAAGCTCTGTTCTATTAAATATGCATGGTAAAATTTTGAGGGTAACACTAGAGGAATAGAAATTAAACATATAAATTGAATGAAAAATTAAAATATTGCCTATTAGACAAAAAGCCAAATTCCAGCATTTATAAGAGACATCTAAAATTTAATTACAGGTAAGGGGGGTGGAGGGGGAAGTAGGAGAAAGAGGAGGAGGGGACAAGGAAGTGGGAAGGAGAGAGAAAAGATCAGATAAATATCAATAAAAAGAAAGCTAGGATAGTTACCTTACTATTTGACAAAAATAACATTTTTTAAAAGATTTATTTGAGAGAGCGAGCAAGCATGGGAAGGGGCAGAGGGAGAGGGAGAGAGAGAATCTTAAGCAGACTTCCCGCTGAGCACAGAGCCCCCACGTGGGGCTCTATTCCAGGACCCTGAGATCATGACCTGAGCCAAAATCAAGAGTCGGCCGCTTAACTGACTGAGCCACCAAGGGGCCCTTTGACAAAATAAATTTTAAGACAAAACACATTATTGGCAATAAAGAGGGCCGCTACTTAACATAAAGGTTAAATATATCAGAAAGAAAATACAACAATTTTAACTTGTATGCATCCAATTAAATAACCTCAAGCTATAAAAAGCAAAAATGCATTGAATTTCAGGATAAAATGGACAAATCCAGAATTGTAGGTACTCCATGTTCTTTACTATAAAAATCATAAATAAAACAATGAGTGAATACATTCAAAAGACAACATTTGTATTGTGTGATTTTTCTCCATTTTTCTAAATTTTATTGTTTTGATAATTACTTTTACAATTAAAACACTTTTTCCAAAAAATAAATATGGAGGTGAAATTTTAGTTAATTGAGGGTTTGGGGTGGGCTTAGTTAATTGTCATTTTACTATATTTGGGGTAATTATGTAGTTTTAGTCTATACTAATGTTTAACAGGGTGAATACATTTTAACACAACTTAACTCCTTTTTCTTTGTATTTTTACTAAAATGTCAAATGATTTACTCATGGACTTAAAGAGCTCAGACATTCCTTGACTGATACATTAAAGAATCTGATTTACCACATAGTTTCTGTTTTCCTAAATAAGAATTTTGGAAAGAATGCATAATAACTCACTCCTAATTTAAATATGCCACCACTGATTGTTAAAGGCTGTATCATTCTGGATATCTGTATCAACAGAGCTATGATTTTTCTCTACTTCTGCCCAGACTTTGGTATTATTGCTGTAGGGATCAGTTACCCTGAAAAAACAAAACACACACACACACACACACACACACACACACACACAAAAACCTAGAGAAAGATACAAATTGTTAATTCTTTTTTTATATTGATACTTCTTTGGACTTAACACATTGCTATTCCTAAAACTCAGTGTTTAGCCTCTATTTATGTCTTTTGAAATGTGTGTGGTACGCAAGTTATATGAAATAGTAACAGATCCTTGTATACAAATAGAAAGTAAGACAGCATGCTGAGAAGCTGGTTCTAAAGAAAATAGGCACAGGATTATTTTATAATAGTACAGATCTTCCTCAGTTTACAATGGGATTACACCCTGATAAACCCATTGTAAACTGAAAATATCCTAAGCGGACAGTGCATTTAATATACCTAACTTAGAAACGTCATAGCTTAGCTTCGCTACCTCAAATGTGGTCAGAACACTTGCATTAGCCTACAGTTGGGCAAAATCATCTAACACAAAGCCTATTTTATAATGAAGTGTGGAATACCTCATGTAGTTTATTGAATACTGAAAGTGAAAAATAGAATGGTTGTATCAGTTGTTTACTCTTGTGATTGTGGGGCTGACTGGGAGCTGACTGCTGACTGGCTGCCCAGCATCACCAGTATCACACTGCATACCACTAACCCGGGAAAAGATCAAAATTTAAAATCTGAAGTACAGTTTCTACTGAATGCCTATGGCTTTTACATCATGGAAAAGTTGGAAAATAATAAATTGAACCCTAGTAGGTAGGGGACTGTCTGTACTAAAAAGCAGACAGTAAATAGATTCCTTTGAATATATTATCTAAAAATCTAAACAGTAAAGCCTCATTTAATCTATTACACAAAATATGTTTTTCATAGTTTAAATTTTACTGGATGCTATTCTGGGAAAGTAATAACACTATGTTGAAAAAGTAAAATGCTAATGTTGAAGTGTATCAAATTTGAAAAATATGGAAAAATGTTAGAAATTCTAAATTCTTCAGAACGTATTACCCAATAGATATGTTTGAGAATCTTTTTAGAACCTTTTGAAATTTGAATATCCAGAAGATTCAGTTGGTCTAATCCTTTTGCTGTTTAAAGACAACAAAAGAATAAAAATGGATGCAGTTATTTCCAACTCTTTGCAATAATAGTCTGGAAATGAAATCTCAAAAACTCAGAGTAGATTAATAAATAACATTCAATTGCAATATACTTTAAATTATTTTATCTTTATTTTCTCTGATCTTTCTTGTTTAAATTTATTAAATTATAACATGCATACTAAAAGCACAAATCATAACTGTACAGCTTGATGAATTCTCACAAAGTGACCATATTCAGTGCTATCAATACACTGTATTATTAACTTTTAAGGTGATAAACTGCTAAGATTGAAGGATTAAAACCATCAAAAACCACTGCAAAGAGGTAAAGTAATAAACCAATAAGTTTAACTAGATCAGGTGGGAGGCACACCTGCAAAAATGAAACAATTTTTGGCACACATTTTATACCACATAGGTATTCTGTATCATCAGAACATGAGAAAATACATTGTCTCAATCTGATAGGTTCCTGACTTGGGGGTTCTCCTACTGTGCTTTCCTCCCCTCCCTTGCAGAAGCTGATTTCAGCAGAAAAAAATATAAAAGCAAACAGCAGAAAAAATAAAAACTTCAGAGCCAATTAAATTGCTTAGCATTTTTGTCTTTTCATGAGCTACAGCTGTGTCACAAATCGTGACCTTACGCGATAACTTTAAATTTGAAATTAACTTTTCAACGTTTTAAATGAGCTTTCTTCCTTTCCTTGATTGGCAGATCATTTTTGTTCACCTAAAATTAAAACTGTTGTAGGTCGTCTCCTAATTCCTTGTCTAGTCAAAGCACCCAGAGGTTACTAAAGAGATGAGAGAATCACAGGGACTCCACCTTGTAAATACAAGCCATTCTCAGACCTGGGTCCTGCAATTATTTTACCTTTGAATAGCAAAAATAATTACTATACTATATTCATCCGGGGAACCCTTTCTTAGGTCTTGCACTCTGTATTTTCAGCGATTTCTTTGACCCGCCAGTAACTTTCCCAGTTAGCCAACAAATAGTTTACGTAGGTCGCTATTGGTTTTGTTCGGAATTTAAGAGCAATTTAGCCACAGGTGATTAGCAATCTTAAGGGGGTTCTTACTGTCAAAGAATCCAGAGAATGCGAGGCCCTGGTACCCAAATGAGGCAACAATGAAAGACCGGCAAAGCTCAGAAATGTTCCTGAGAGCCCCAAACGCCAGCTCAGATTTCAGGTTGCCGGGACGCGCCCTCTCGGCTGCCTGTACCGCCAAAGGGCGGGGGGCTCCAGGGAAGAAGGTGCCATTGAGGACGCCCGAGATGAGCGTGGGCGACCTTGCCACTGCCACCCCCACCACAAACAGGAGTAAACGCTCCACATCCCGTCACCAGGGCAACTCGGCAAGCCACCACCAAGGCTCAAGGTTCCGCACCCCCAGCCACCGGACGCAGAAAAGAGGCGCATCACGACCGGGCCGCGGGGACTGGAGGCGTCTCAGACACCCCCGTCCCTGGGGTGCCGAATGCGACGGAGGAACCGCCCCCTCCGCGGGCCTCGGGCAGCCGCCCCCAGCGACCCCACCGCACCCGGACCTCTCTGGCGCACGTGGCGGCCGTGATTGTCCCAGAGCGGTATCCCTCCGCGCCCCCGCCTCAGTCTCCCCCTCCCTTCCCGGGACCCTTCGAGTCGGGGCGCCGCGGAAGGATCGCACGCACGAGCGCGCGCACGCCCGCCCCGCCGTGGCCGCGGAGAACTGAAAGGTGCCGCGGTGAGGAGCAGCCGCCGATAGCGCCGTCGCCGCCAACACAGCCGTTCCGCAGCCTCCCGCTGGTGGTTAGCCCCGCGGCTGCGGGCGGGCAGGCAGGCAGGCCGGGCGACCTCGGCGGCTTGTCCCTCATCGCCGTCCCCGCGTCCTCCCGCCGCAGCTCCTCGGGGAGGGGGGCGGTCGGTGCCTGCGCAGAGCCGCCTCCTCCCCGCCCCCGCCCCGCCTCCCCCCGCGCCGCCGCCGCCCGCTGCCGCCGCCGCCGCCGCTGCGCCTGCTGCTCCTCGCCGTCCCCGCTGCAGTGCGAAGGGCTCGAAGATGGCCGGTTGGCAGAGCTACGTGGATAACCTGATGTGCGATGGCTGCTGCCAGGAGGCCGCCATTGTCGGCTATTGCGACGCCAAATACGTCTGGGCAGCCACGGCCGGGGGCGTCTTCCAGAGCATTACGGTGAGGACCGGCGGCGGTCTGGGTTCCCGTTCCCGTCCCCGGACCCGAGCGGGGCCGGCCGGCTGTGGGGGCACGGAGGGCCGCGCGGGCAGGTGTGGTAGGCGGCCGGCGCCGAGGATGCGGCTGGGGGGCTGGCGGGGAGGCCGAGGCTCGGGGACGCCCCCTTGCCCGGGGCTGCGCTGACCCGGCGGGGGCGGCGGCCTGGCTCCCTGGCTCCCTAACTGCCTCGGCGGCCCCCGGTGTTTCCAGTGTCAGTCCGTGAGGCGGGGGGAGGGGGCGCACCGGTTGGGGGGGGGCCGGCTTTTTTTCCCCCTCGTGCGGCTCTCTGTGGTCTTCTGCAAGCCCTAAGGTTTGCTTTGCATGTCCCGGGGTGGAAGCGGGGTTGGAGGGACCGGGCCGGGGCGCGCGTGGCCCGGGCGGGGGTCCTCCGGCGGCCGGGCTGCCCCTCGCTCCGCGGACAGCGCGCCGCCCGCGCCGCCCGCGCGGCGGGCTGTGGGAGGCGGCGGCTGCCCGGCCCCCGGATCCTCGCAGCGACTTTGCGTAGGTTTGCGGGTGTCCAGGCCTTTGGGGCTTGAGAGAAATGTACGCCGACAACGTAGGTAGATTAGTGAATCTCGACTTCAGCTCTGGCTCCGTAGGATTTTTTTTTTTTTTTTAAATTCTCCAAGATGGCGAACTGCCATTGATTTCTCTCCTCCTATGGAGATTCATCGATATACCGTTATCCCCAATTACGCAACATAGCTCTAAAAAAGGGGGTGCTTTTCTGGAGCTTACAGTCTGTGAAAACCGAGGGGACACTTTACTTTTCCAAGTCCCTCCCTCTTTAGTGAAGATAGTAAAGGAACTAATGCAGATTTATGCTTTACAGTGCCTGATTTTCTTGTGACCTGCTGGTTTTGACTTGGTTGCCACATGTTTGGGGGATAATTGTTACTAAGCCTCCAGTGCTGCTTTATTGTTTGCCTCTTTCTGCCGCTTTCTTGACGATTGTGTCAAATACAGGGGCATTCCCTTAATTTCTTGGCCCCATGCTCCCCTCCCATCAAACGCCAAAATTCAGGCCCCCTATTATGAGTGCTACTAATTATTCTGTACTACTAAACATGGCTTAAGATCTGTGTAGAACTCAGTCCTTAATACTAGTACTTTAAGGTCTCCTATAACCGCAGTGAACTAGTTTTTATAGAGAATTGGCATCTATCTGGCGGTCAACTTTTTTTCTGCAGTCCTCTTGTCTTTGTGTGAGTTCCCGCTGTCTGGCTGGGAAGATTGCGGGAGTGTGCTTGGAAATGGCTGGGGCCTGCTATGACTCTGCAGTTCTGATGGGGGCGACGCCTTCCTTCTTATTCAGGGAATGTTAGAATGCACGTTTTCTCCTTTCCGGTTCTGGTGACTACCTCAGTTTCTTTCCCAGTCTCCATTTTCTCTGGGTTTTTGTTTTGTTTTTTGTTTTGTTTTTTACCGTTGTCTACTGCAGTGCCACCAACAGAATCCTCTGCATTTGCCCAGAAAGAAAACTGATTACTGAGGTGGGAGGGGAAGGGAAGTTGGAGAGGAAAAAAGAGAGTGGCTAGGAAAATAGGAGGGAGATATGAATTTGGGAATGTGTTGAGGTCTAGGGTTTGAAGTTCATATTATGGGGGATATTTCAAGCTATTTAAAGCAGAGTAGAAGTGAACAGGTGTGTTAAGCATAGGCATTTTTTCAGGAGACTTTCAAGCAACTTTGAGTTTGCAGCATAACTGTAATGTGACTCAGGGTGACAGGCAAGCAGTTGTTGGAAGAGTTTATAGGTGGATCTTTACCATTACATAAGCACTTCCAGTACCCCCTGACCTTGAAACAGTTTATAAACTGTTAAATTTGCAGTTTATTTAGTGTGAACTATCAACTGCATAGATTCTTTGCATAGACTGGTCTTTAGTTAGTACACAGTTAACTGTGAAATGAAGTGATACAAAACATGTAGTCATATAAGATTAATTCTTTAGAAAGACTGAAACTTGATTTTACATTAGTGAAATGTGCATGTCTTCTAGTACAATACAAACTTGGCATACAGTTTTTCCACTGATACGGAGGCATGACAAGAATTACAACTTAATGCTTTTTCCTTTCTTTTCTTTTCTGTTTTGTTTTGTTTTGGCGGGGGCAGCCAGTAGAAATAGATATGATTGTAGGAAAAGACCGGGAAGGTTTCTTTACCAACGGTTTGACTCTTGGCGCAAAGAAGTGCTCCGTGATCAGAGATAGCCTATATGTCGATGGTGACTGCACAATGGACATCCGGACAAAGAGTCAAGGTGGGGAGCCAACATACAACGTTGCTGTCGGCAGAGCTGGTAGAGGTAAGCAGAGTACTCTTTTGGTTAAAAGTTGCACGCTACATTACAACTTATTAAGCAGTTTCTTTAACATTTTGAATTAAAGTGTTAGTCCATAATGGCTATTAAGGTGGTTTTTGTGAACTGCCCAGCACTGAAGGGAGGCACTGCTTTGCTTTAGATTTACCAACTCTACATCAGCTGCATACACAGCCTAGTCTCTGAGATCCTGACTTTACTAAAAAACAGATTCACATATAATTCACATATGTTAAATCGTTCATATTGTTTGGTTACTTTAGTCCTTTTGAGTCTTTCACCTTTGCATCTCTTCCCTTTCTTGCATTTTAATTATTCACTGCTCAGCATAAAGAAGGAAAAATGAACATTTGCTCAGTTTTCTGTTAGAAATACTGTTAGGGAAGGGGAAGAGAGAAATAATTAGAATAAGGTTTTGTAGTAAGCCACCTGTTTACTAAAGTATTTTCAAAGACTAAGTGTGTCTGTGAAATTTAGATTTGAAAGTAGGAAATTATATTTCATGTATACACTTGGTCCAGAAGTTTTGGTGTTTCCTGACTGTTGTCAACATTGCAGAAATTCTTACTAACCTAAATAAGTCTCACTACTTTTTTGCAAAAAAACTTCCAAGATTGAGGTTTATTATGACATCTAATTGATTTACAAATACATTTAAATGTATTATCCTTTGTAAATATTTTGTAAATTAAGAGGGCTGTGTAGCCTCAGATAGCCGACTTGGCACAGCTGATTTTAAGACCAAATCTACCATGTGAATGAACTTGAAGCTCCTCTGAGCTGTAATTTACTGCAGTGGTTCTGCCAACTCCTTGTGATTATCCTGAACGTGACTCTTACTTCGATGTGAGTTGATGCATATGAATATTTTTCTGTAAGAAAATTAGATAACTGAAATAGTAGACACATCTCCAAATATTAGCTGAGTTCAGATAAATATGTTCAAAAGAAGTATTAACCAATGTGACATAAAACTAGAATAAGATTTTTATGCTATACAGCACTACTGACATCTAGTGGTAGCAAGTATAAAATCATCCATACATGTGTATTTTGGGGCTAGACCTCTGAATTGCATCATAGAAGAACCTGTTGGAAATAGTAATCCTGTTTCAGGATTTCAGACTCACCTAAAAACAAAGCACAGCGAGGATGTCAATTAAGCACAAGCCTTAAGTACTTTTTATTTGGACTTTTCTGAATGGCACTGAAAATGCTCTTTAAAATTTGGTCTTGGTTTTCCTCTGGAATTAATAGACACATTGAGTCTCACTGGTAAGACATAATAGTTTGTACTTAAGCCTGTTAAAGTTGGGGAGAATTTTGTAAATAATCACCTAAGTTTTGTAAGTTTATATTTTGGGGCCCAGTCTAATAATTTGTCATAACTAACCAGTTTTTTGCCCTAGAAGATAAACGATCATACTTCTTTTTTCCTAGCTAGGGTAAAGATATTTTTATGGAGTGCTGCAGCTGCACTGATTGGGCTTCCAGGATGCAGTTTATAGTGTTTTCAGCATATTTCTAGTTTGAAAGTTCTCCTTTTGGAGACCTAGTTGACTTCAGTGCTTGACAGTTCGCGGAAAACTAACTTAATGTTAACTTATTAATCGGGGTTCTGTCTGCTAAAACTTATGTGACTTTCTTGATTAACACTTCTTTTGAAACACTTTTCTTCTTTCTCTTTCAGTCTTGGTCTTTGTAATGGGAAAAGAAGGGGTCCATGGAGGCGGATTGAATAAGAAGGCATACTCAATGGCAAAATACTTGAGAGACTCTGGGTTCTAGCTGCTAGGCAGACTGTTAAGTATTAGGGGAAAATTGCTCTTAAACTTTCCTAGCTGTAAGCTTGAGTCTTAATTCTGGAAATTTTATTAGCAATGCAGGGTGATGGGGTATGAACCTGTGTCTCCTTTGTATCCCTTTGTTGGTGGGGAAAGGTGTCTTTCTTTCTGCCCTCCCCCCCCTTAAATAATTCTGTTCACTTTTGTTTTGTTTCCCTGTGTACTCCAGCATTGGTTATAGTCATGGGAAAGGAAGGTGTCCACGGAGGCACACTTAACAAGAAAGCATATGAACTCGCTTTATACCTGAGGAGGTCTGATGTGTAAGCAGCCTCTCCCCATCTACCTAGCAACTGTCTTCATCACCACCCCAATTACGGTCACAGTGCTACCAGACTATAGATGGTAGCTAATTTTTCTTTACCTATTTTCTAATGTCATGATTCCTGTTTGCCCAATGGATCATTTGTATGTTAACCACTGTATGTAACCAACCCTTATCTGGCAACATAATTGCAGCACAATAATGATTTGCATGATACCTTGAAATTTGGGGGGAGGGGGCATGCCAAGTTGGGCATCACTTTGTCTTAGCAATTAATGGGATATTGATAACTAAAATAAGTTAATATTAAGCAAGGTGCCGGTTGTACAATCTCTAATTTGATCAATGTCTTTCAGCACTTTGAGCATTTACTTAGCTCATTTAGTCTTCCTTTTGTAGCGCATGGTTGGGAGGAAAAAGTGCATGCATCTTTCCTTCACTCCTCTTTTCCCACCTTTTCCCTTTGCATATAGGTATTTGGTTTGCTTCCATCTTTTATGCAGTGCCTGGTTTATTTAACCAAGTAATAATCCCTTTTGTTGATGAGCTATTGAGAGCTGCAGTAGTTTGCTTTCAGTATTGTTGCACTTGAGTAGAGACAGACCTTCTGTCTATAGGATATGTGAAGAGAGCAACTGCAAAACGAGAGCAAAAGGCACTTCCTCCCATGACCTTACAGTAACCATACAGATCGAATTCCCAGGGACATTCCATCATTGCAGTAGCTCAGATTTGTGTTCCTGTCTCTTTCTTTGCACACCAGCTCTACTCTTTAGTAAAATTGTAAAAGGCTGCCATTATGGACATTAGGTATCCCAACATAACCATCTGGAGTGTGTCCAGTTTGTTCTTCATAGGACCAATTTTTATTTGCAGCTTGAGTTTTTATATGAAGTTGCATTATTGTGGACTTGGCTGTCTTGTGATGAATTTTTTTCATATGTGTTCTGTGCCATACTATTGTTAAAATGAACTGTTGCTATTGTGAGATGGATTTTAACTGACCTATTAAAGGTTTCTTTCGAATGGCACTACTTTAGGGACATTCTAGTATTTGCTTCTATTGTTTGGGCCTTGTGGATAATGTACAGATTTAAAAACAAATCTTGTTGCTGATTTGTCCATTTCTTTCCCTGCACTTTGTTACATCCGGGATACAGTCTAACTCATCTGATTTAATATGCATTTAAAAAAATGCCATAACTATTAAACACCTTGTTTACAGACAGATGAAATAAATT
>NC_138369.1:90758213-90792760 GCF_054177405.1 Leptonychotes weddellii | reverse complement strand
TGCTTCTATTGTTTGGGCCTTGTGGATAATGTACAGATTTAAAAACAAATCTTGTTGCTGATTTGTCCATTTCTTTCCCTGCACTTTGTTACATCCGGGATACAGTCTAACTCATCTGATTTAATATGCATTTAAAAAAATGCCATAACTATTAAACACCTTGTTTACAGACAGATGAAATAAATTTATTCCAACCAAATACTCTAGACTCCTGTTGTTTATGTAATTGTCTTACTGTTACAGTTGATTTTTGACACATTGGACTATACAGAATAGGCCAGGCTCTGTTGCAAGCATAAAATCTTAAAATTGAGCTCATGGCCTATTCCATATCCTGTAGTATTTATTATAAATAAAATGAGTGCCTGGGAATTTCTTTTTAATGGGCTTTTTCTGTTTTTTAAAAAGGCTTTTAAAAGTCATTTTGGGCTCATCTTTGGGCTTGTGAGAGGAAAACTGGAAAACAGTGGAACTGACTTATCCACTAGAAATTATTTTCTCTTGTAGCTGGTCTCTAGCTGTGAAATCTAGTGAGCAATAAGGAGCCCAATACCAAGAAGGGTTTCTGCATTGTAGATTCTTCTGTGTTGAACTATCGTGTGACTTTAGATTTGGAAGCTATATTGGCATGCTGAAGTCAACCAGCTGGGACTCTCACATAAGAGAAGATGTTCCTTAGGCAGCATGTAAGAAAAGTGGGATATTCCTGGAGTTTCTCTGGAGTGACCTATTAGCTCTGACTATGTAAGAGTCAAGTTTAATTCCAGAAGTCATAAGGTCTCTGGGATATATTCAATAGTTTAGTAAATGTTAGTTTAATACTCTTTATGAACTGTGAGGCAGAAGCTTAGAGCAGGAGTGCTCAAAAGTTGGTGGGTCTAAGCAAAACTGGGAAGCTGGTTGTAATGCAGATTCTGGGCTCTGGATTTTCACCCTAGAAGATGGGATTCCATAAGCTCCTTCAGAAGTCCCTTTAGAAATAATCAGCAGGTCAGTCTGATTCACTTTAAGTGGTCTATATGCTACCCTTTGAGAAACAGTGGGTTAGGGAATGGGAATCTCCACCTTATTAAAATGTACTGGGCATAACAAATTTTTTTGCCAGTGTTGTCAGGCATTAGTTCTGAATTAGTACAGACAGGGATGTAAAAGTATGGAAGATAAGGAATTTGGGGCTACTTTGGTAGTTGGACATACCTTCGAAATTGAAAAAAAACTTCCAACTTCCTGACCTGTTAAGAACCCAGTTACGAATAAAAGGTTGGTCAAATGAAAATTTGGTGGTTGGGTTGTGATGATTTGAGATTTTACAGTAATAATATACATTCGCACTTCAGCTGTAAAGAACTGTTAGGGTAACTGATTAGAAGGCAGTGACCGAATTTGTGAAGCCCTTAAGGAACCTCTAAGTGAAAAGTGTGTGTTTGGGCGTGTGGATAGGGGAGTAGAAGATGGTAGAGGGCAACTATAACACTAGTATTTAATGAAATAATGAAACTAGCTATAGGCCCCCTATCCACAAAAAACACTTAATGAAAACATATGTAGGTAACTGTTTTATACTTAGTTCTAGCAATTTAACCTAAGGAAATGGGGCTAAACACATTTGCATACCAGAATGCGATCATACCACATTACTTAAAATACCTAAACTTGGAACACTACAAGATTCAACTTTGAGGATTATGGGTTGAATGAATTACTGTATGTCCAGAGAATAAATAGTCATTGAATAACATGAGAAAATGCTCACCAGTAAATGTTAAATAATGAGGTAATGAACAGATGTTGCATACAGTATAAATACATAGTGTATAATATATACATGTATTTTACATAGGTATTTCTGAAGGCAAAATACCAAGATAAATTCATCTCTGGGGTAAGTTTCCATGTGACTACTTTCATATCAGAAAGGTTTTAAATTAGGAAAGTATTTTTTAATGGAAATTAGATTTTAATTTTATTTAATGTCCTATTTAAAAAGCTGTATAGTTACACCATGAAGAAATTATAAAAGATTTCAACTGAATATTAGTGTTTATATATATATATATGTTGGGATTTTTTTTTTTTTACACAACTAAAAGTAACAGTTTGGAGTTTAAAAGGGGGGGGCAGTTTTGCCTCAGAAAAACTCCTAATACTTAAATTTAAAGGAACCCAAGACCTTGATCTGATTTATAGATTGAGGACTGAGGAGATACATTTAATACATGTTATAGTGACCTTTAACTTTGCCCTTTAAAAAAAAAAAAAGGGTTTAGGTATGATGTGTTTAATTATTTACCTTAATTATAAAAGCTATTACTTTGTATTTATGTGGCAGGTACTGAGTGTTCTGTCTTCATACCCTACCTTAGGTTAAATGATATTGTACAAATGACCACCCAGGTTTGCAAAGGTTAGGGCTGTGTAAGTACATCCAATTCCAGAGTCTGCTTCACTACCATAGTAAACTAATGACCTGTTTCTCAGGCCTGTGTGTGATTTTTATAAGGAGGTTGGGGGAGGGGACAACCTGGTAACAGACAGTGGATACTGAATTCAACCTTTTATTTTCCTAAGTGTAAATACCTTTTTTTGATGGATTATAAAATTTTTTTTCAGAAAGTAAAATTTCCTCAGTAGTGTTACATTTCTTTTAAAAATAAATTTTTCTCTTTTTACAACAGAAGACTATACATCATGTACTTAACTATTCTCTAATATGCTCTTGTTGACTAAAAATTCCCAGTTAATATAGCGCTGTCTGGATATTAACTTTATTCTTTCAAGGCTGTATAGAAGTCTGATGTAAGGATGTACCATAATTACACCAGGGTACCACAATGTACATTATTGTTGGGATTTTGGCTGCGGTTTTAACTTTTGGGGGATTACCTAATTGGTTGTGAGCATTAGTTACCTTGTATAAAATTCTAAGGTGGTGGTTTTACATGACCTACATTACCTTAACTATTATACCTTTATAGCACATATACCTATATGTGCATATAAATGAGGCTAATCTGGGTAATAGTACAGCAGAACAAATGTTTTGCCAGTTCTTAAAGTGGAAAACATGTGTTTATTAACATTCAAACTCCCTTCATACAAGGCCATATAAAAACTCTTAGCATTTTGATTATACATAAGTCTATATTTTCTACATAGTTACAATGATGTATAATATAATTTAACTCTTCATAATACATTGTTTAAATACATCATTAGTTCTGTTAAACATAAGCAATTATTTTCAAATCCAATACTTGAACAATTTCCTCTGTACATAGTTTAGCAGGGCTAATTAGCATAAGATGCTCTTTGTTAAGAGGTATATGATCTGAGTATTAACAGTTGCTGAAGTTTGGTATTTTTATACAGCATTTTCCTTTTGCTTTGATCATAACACAAAACCCTTAAGGATACTGAAATTCAGTAAGTTAAGTCCAGAGACATGTTAATTTAGCTGATGAATCAAATTCATACATAACACGATATAGTATTTGAAACTTTGAGGGGAAAAAAAAAAACCCTATGAAATCTGCACTAGTACAGACCATTCCTATAAGGATAAGACTACTTGGGAATAGAAAGGAAAAAGCTCTGAGTTTCTTTGTGGTGCTGATAGAAGGAAAAATGCTAAATTGTCACCTCTCATGAGTAATGGCAATTTAGGGGACAAATATATTCCAGAACAAATATATTCCAACTCAACAACTCTAGGTAAACTTTATGCAAATGGGAGTTGGCTTAGCTCATGCTAGGTGGCCACAGCACTGACCTTGTGTGTAAAACACGAAACATTTGCATACTGTGATCTTGGTCTTAATTGCAAGCTATACCGAGGAATTTAAAAAAATATTTTGGCTATATTTCATTCCAAAAGAAGAGCTGATTTGATGCTTGAGTTACAGCACCAGCCTATTACTAGTTATCAGTGAAATGAAGTACACTCCTGCAGATAAATGCCAGATCAAAAACACCTGTTTCAGTAATCTAATTAAACTGTAGAATACTAAAAAATAAGTTATCTCTACAGGAATCTCTGAAGGGAGCAAAAAAATCAAATTATATACCTAAATAAACATTTGTTAGGAAATAACCCAATCACCCTCTGAAGGTCAAACAGTATTTGCTATGTTGTAATCCCGTTCACCATTAGGCTGCAGTTGGACTACAACACTATGTGCATTAACTTCGTTTTCTGCATCACTACTGTCGGTATCTTCATTGTCATCATCTTCATAGTCTGAAGATTCTGTCATGTTCTGATGTGAGCGGGATTCTGACAAAGCCCCAAATGACTGGGTGCTGACAGAAGCCAAAGGTCTAAGTAAAGGGGTATGTTCTGACACTTCATTTTCTTCTTGACTACTGTCTGTGTCAGAGTCTGAATCGCCTTGAGAAGGAACAACTTTTTGCTTGCAGACGGGACAGGTTTTTTTGGTTTTAGTTAGCCAGGGGTCTACACACTTGCAGTGGTAAGCTGTTGAAGCAAAATATACATCTTTTAGATAATATACTGTGGTTGAGAACATTACATTTTTAGTTTCTTACCATGTTTTTTATTCATGTTCTTCTATATGTATCATGTAGGGACAAAAAAATTTGTAAATTTTTATAAATATACCTCCATCCTTTAATGACACCACTAATTACTACAAGACCTGGCTCATAGTATGCTAATGACTATTTTGTCTCCTCTAATATTGAGCCTACATATAAATTACACATAAATCCAAAGCAGTCTGTAATTATTCATACCATGGGAACAAGGAAGGATTCTGAGCTTGTCTCCGTCTTCATATTCATCCAAACAAATGGCACATACATCATACTCATCTCCTGTGACAGACAGTAGTAAATAAAATTAATTAAAAGATGTAGAGAAGTATCTTTAATCTTCCAACTCTTCAAGTTAGGTCTTCCTCAGTCGATTATTTTAAATGTCTTTTGATTGATCTATCTGTAAATGATACCTTTTTCTTGTTTTCTGTCAGATGAGGGAGCTGCTTTTAAGTTCAGAAACCTGAAGTTTTAATTTAAATAATTAACCTTTTACCTAAAATAAATTAAAAATGAATGTCAAATTTGTTTATTGTTTATCTTGATTAACTTTGCAAACGTTTTTTATTAATCACTGCAGTGGTGTTTTTTTTTTTAAGATTTTATTTATTTATTTGACAGACAGCGAGAGCAGGAACACAAGCAGGGGGTAGTGGGAGAGGGAGAAGCAGGCTTCCCGCTGAGCAGGGAGCCCGATGCGGGGCTCGATCCCAGGACCCTGGGATCATGACCTGAGCCGAAGGCAGACGCTTAACAACTGAGCCACCCAGGTACCCCTGCAGTAATGTTTTATATGACTATTCAAATGCTAGTTTTGAAATATTTTATACCAAAGACCACAAAACTTCACTGTTTAGATTTCTTAAAGTCTTGGTCATTTTTAAAGTAAAAACGGAAACATTAGAACATACTCAAATGTTTTTTTTAATGTTAGTGGAGAAACATTTGGAATGAGACCTACTAGGCTTCAAATCTCCATTTCAACATTTACTAGCTCTGTGGTGCTTAGCAAGTTACTTAGCCTTTGCCATCCAGTTCTTGTATCTGTAAGAAGATTCTATCTACCTCACAGGTTTGTGACTGAACAACAGGCCAAGCATATAAGATGGTCACTAAGTGGTGTTTATTAATACTGCCTTTTTAATTTGTTGTTGAACTTACCACCTTTATAAATCATGAAGGTTTAGTCATAGCTCTTTTTGGAATTCAAGTGTAGTTAATTTTAAAGGAAGTGGCAGTCTTAGAGCAGCTTAAGTTGAGGCAGTAATGGCAGTGACCACTGTGACTGCTTGTGTTTTCCAATAAATATATATTAGGTAAAAACTTAAAAATCTCAGGGAACAAAGGACAATTCATTGCCTATCCCACACACAGGTTAACAACCTTGGAAGACAGGTCAGAAATAAAGCCATTGTCTGGCTAGTCTGGATGAACATGACCCATAAAGGAGGGAATGATAGTTCTATCCAAACAATCCCTTTAATATCCTTTAGTCATTTAAAATAGCACATTCAGGAGGAGTCCTAAAAAGAAAGCTTTCATGAAAATTACTATTTTTTGTTCAGTGTTTTGAATTTGGTTATTATAGTATTGAGTATCAAATACATTCTATAACAAATACAAGCTGCTATGTTAGAACCTGTGTGTGGAGTTTGGTGAGACTGATCATATGTATCAAACTATTCAAGACTAAAGGATTCCAATATATCTAATTATAATTATACAGTTGATCCACTTACATTGACTTTGAGGACAGTTTTAATAAACAATTCAGTCGTCACTGATTTCTCCTACAAATCAAACTTTTAAATTTTAGGACTTTGTGAAAATGCCCATTAAACACAGATACAGAAGCCAACAGAGGAGGTAATCTGGTGGTTAAAGGCCCCAGTTGTCTTCAAAGGGACAGTTCTGAGGCACATAGTTCTCAGAGGAGGTCAGTACCAGCTGTCCACAGTAACCAGCTCAGTAAGATACACTTCATTTTTCATTCTCCCCCTCTCTCCCCACTCCCTCACTCTGTTTCCTGAGATTATTTCCCAAAGAAATCACCTGCATCTCCGTCCTTGGTATTGTTCTCAGAAATTCAAACTAAGACAAGTTTTAAGCATTGGATTTTTAGTAATAATTTTATACTGCTTTCCTGTTGGAATTTGTTAGATCTTCAGCAAAGAGTAGTATGATATTCTACTTGTATTTTACTACCAAATGTGAGTCCTCAGATACATCATTTTTAAAAATAAAGAACAAGGGCAAAACGTGCATAACACATTGCATAAAATCTAAAGGAAATTCAGTTACCGAGAAAAGTGTCATTGGAAACATCTATTACAGAAGCTAAACTGCAGAATTAAAACTACCAGAGGTTAAATTCTAACAGTATTAAGTATATTTATAAGGCCGTCATTGTATCTGAAAAAATTATTTGTGCCAAACCTGTTGATTTTGTATTAACTGTACTGACATTTATTTGACCATCTCACTGACATTACAAAATAAGGAGTAATTTCCTATAGCCATTTTTAGCCAATACCTCTTATAAATGACTTTTAAAATGTAATTTGTGTTAATTCAGTGTGTTATATAGATGGCACCAATGATTTAGAATTTAAAGTGAAATACCTCATGATTTATTTCCTTATAAAATGCTACACATTTTTCGGGGGATCCAGAGCTGTGCCCCCCAAGGCTCTAAGCATCGTTTTATTAAAGTAGGAAGGTTATCCTGCATTATCCAGGTGGGCCCCGTGTACTTAAAAGTACAAGAGGGAGGCAGAAAAGTTCAGAGTCAGAGGGGGATGTGACTATGGTTACTGGTCAGGGAGATACAGTGTAACTGGCTTTGAAGATGGAGGGGAAGCTAAGTCACAAGCCAAAGATTATGGTGGCCTCTAGAAGCTGGAAAAGGCAAGGAAATGGATTCTTCCCTAGAGCCTCCAGAAAAGAACACAGCCCTGTTGACATCTTGATTTTAGCCCAGTGAGACCTGTGTCAGACTTCTAGCCTACAGAACCGTAAGATAAGTGTTGTTTTAAGCCACTAAGTTTGTAGTAATTTGTTACCAGAGCAATAGGAAATTAATAATACAGGTAGTATTGGGGTTAGTCCTAAATGTATGGACTTGATGCTTCAGAGTCCCTGATCTTCTTTATGGGTCAAGTTTCAAAGGTACAGTTTGTGATCGTGGACTAGACTGGAACTTAGTGCTCTGTAGAGAATTACTCCCACCCACCCCCACCCCACCCCACCCCCGGGCTTTGGACTTGTGATGAAATGGTAAAGCACATGTTAGAATGCTGGGGGTTTCATCCTGACCATTTTATTTATTAGCTATGTAACCTGGTGCAAGACACATCTCCATGTTTTAGTATTCTCATTAACATTTCTGTATTTTAGGATTGTGGATTAAAAGAAGGAACACAAGTAGAATACATAGTGTTTGGTGCAAATTGCCACCTGATAAAACTGGCTGGAAATGAATGCTGACTTACGACATGGTGCACTGAAGGCTGGGGGAGGAGGCTGCTCCCTAATATCCCCATGTGCTTCTGTCACATCAGGTGAACTGTATGCTTACAGTCAGTGGCAGTAGTCACCGAATCTGTTTGTATTACATAGGTAATTATGTAATTTAATTAAATATTCAGCAGTCCTTGAACTGTGAGTGTAAAAGACTGGTTTTATTTGACAGCTAGGTTGACTGTATTAAGAAAGAACACTTAATAAAAGCTAGTTGCAACCCCAAACTCTCTCCAGCCAAAATGAGATTAAATGAAGTGTAGCTTAGAAATCTAAGAGAGTGGACAAATTTATGTACCAATAAAAAGCAAGAATGAAAGCAGAATCTAATTTTTGTCCCATTTAAAAATGCCTAAAACTAAAAATGGTAGGAAATGCATCACATACCATGACAACTTGGAAATCCAGTCAGTAGATTCATACTCAAGACCATAGCCCAACATCAAAAAACTACTGAGCGCTTAAAGGTAAATTCAAGGCATTTATTTTTATGGTTTACAACTTCAGCAGATTTTTAAAAATAACCTATCTGTGCATTGGTTCTGGTAGCATAAAAGGGTTTATAAATGGAAATAAACATTTGTTTTGTTACTGTCAGCACCATGCTAGAAAGTTTTGCTTAGTATAAACCAGTGGTTCTTAATTGGGAAGGATTTTGCCTCCCAGGGACATCTGGTGATACCTGGAGACAGTTTTGGTTTCCACAACTGGGAGATGGTGCTGTTGGCATCTAGTAGGCCAGGGATGCTGCTAAACATCCTACAATGCTCTAGACAGCCCCTCAAAGAATTACCCCATCTAAAATGTCAACAGTGCAGAAGTTGAGAAACCCTGATATAAAACCTGTCCAGGCTTTGTCAAGCAACGACTTTGGATACGTGTTAAGTTACAGGAGGGAGGGTGAGATTTAGGTCTGTTACTTGAAACAGCATGGAAACGCTTCTGTCTAGAATGCTTCTGGCATGGTCATTTGAATAATCTTTTAGAAAAATTTCATGAATGCACTTTTAAAAGTCCCATCAATCTGGGAATGTTATATGAGTGGACAGAACTTTGATTTTTCCTCTCTGAACCTGTTCTTCCTTAGTTTCTCTCCTAAACCCTGGGTACAGCAAAGGCACAGAATAGGAATCACACAGACCTAAGGCCGTCACTGCAGTGGCACGAACAGCTGATTGGGCCTGGGCTTGCCCTTAATGTCGCTTCCCTTAGGGCCTACGTTCAATCTATCACCAAGTCCTGTAAACTTTATCTGTAAAACATATCCAGAATCTGTCCCCTTCTCATTTCTTCAATTACCCTGGTCTGATAGCCTGGATTACTATAAGAGCCTCTAGTCTACAGTCTGTTCTTGCCTCATGTAGTTCTCCCTAACGGCCAGGGTGATTTTTTCTTTTTTTTAACACACCATATCAGTCTCATTTAGATGGTTCCCTATCTCACCTAGAATCACCTGAGCTTCTTACCATGACTTTCGTAAAACTGCATATCTGACCCTCATCTCCCTCCTATCTTCTCTCACACCAGTCTCACCCCCCCTTCACACGTTTCAACTACAATGGCCTTTCAGTCTTGAACAAACTAACGCAAAAGTTAAGTGGAGACCTGACCTGCATTTAGCCATGTTATAATAAAAACATTTGGATGTAACATTAGGTATAGAAAGAGGAATCACCATTTCTAGAGATGACTAAAAAAAATGAACTAATTTGAGAGAATCCAGCCATAGCGCATACAAATTGATGCAGAACTTAATTGTTCAATTTAATAACAAGGTAGTCAAGGGCTTAAAGTCAACTAGAATAGGTTTCCTCAAAGTAAAAGATACAAGCGTGAACATACAGGGCTAACTAAACACAGGTTTCATGAGAGATAATAACAAAAACATTTTTAAAGAATTTACCCAGGGAAGATGTAGCATTGGATTCATGAACTTCAAAGCAAAAATTACTGTTCTTGTAGAGAAAATACTTTGCCACTTATTCCCTACTTCACCAGTCAAGAAAACAATGACAGCTCTTTCTAGCAAATAAACTAATTTTATCTTCTCTTCTCCCCTCCTCCATACCAGTTTCCAGGAATTCTGAACAAAAGACAACAGGGATAGAATATTTTTAAAGCTGGATTTGCTTTAGAATTCTTTGATTATTTTTAACCCCTGGGCAAAGGAATATTTACTTTTAAGGTTACATTAAAGATAGTTAAATGTAGTTATAAAAATTAAGCATATCTCCGTTGATAACAGTAAAGAAAGAAACTATAAAAAGTTTTGCTCCACTTTTACATCTGCTTTAAATGTGCTGTTGCTTTTTTCCAATCTCTGAAATCGTATCTTCTGCTTTTTAGACCTATCTTGGAAAATCTCAACGATTAAGCTATAAAATAAATAAAAGTACCTGGTAATTTAAATTTCAAATATGAAACCCATCCCCCCCACCCCCATTTATAACTCCGGGCTCTGGCTCCTTAGCATACTGCAGGGGAGACAGCTCCCACAGAGACTGCCTTAAATGCTTAAGGAATGTGAAGTGAAAACAGGATTTTTCATCTGCTAAGAAACATGGTGTGTAGTAACCAGTCTGTATGATTACAGACTTGGAGAAATACATTAACCGAATGACTCAGGAAACTTCAATCAAAGAGCTATTTTTGAGGGCCATAATGAGTAATGAAGAGCTCTAAAAGGAAGTTGGCTGCTTCAGAAGCAAGAAAACAACTAAAAATGCTATTATTTTATATGTGCTAGAAATTACTAAGTCAGTATTTAAATCACTTAAGTATTAATCAGCACAAACACTTCGGAAAGAGCTGCCAAGTGAAGATCAATACAATAGGAAGATTTAAGGTGCTCGTGTCCCCAGAGCACTGTAAACCATGTGAGTGTTGACCTGTTTTCTGCTGGTTTCTGTGGGTCTGACTATAGACTAGGCCTATGGAAAACTTCCAAATGCCAAATTCTTTTTGTTGGCAAGAATTTCCAAAATACTGTAACTTGCCCTAAAATTAATGTTTCTACTACATTCTAAAGCCTATGAGAGTTCTCTCAAGACTTTCATGGTTTGATGCTGTGACTCACTGGAATGGTGAGTACCCACAGAAGTGTTCTACATGTCTTCAATCATCTAACAGTGTTTACAACCATGAGAAAATTGCAACAATTGGGATTTTTTTTCTAACATATATGCATACGTTGTCAAAACCATTAGCATACACTAGAATATGCGTAACAAATAGGCCTCTTTTTTTTTCCTTTAGATGTCAAATCTCATGATAACCAAAACATTTTAAAATAAAACAACTAACTCAAACTTAGGGTTATTGGAAAGAAACTTCAAGTATAATATTTATAAAGTTACATATTTTTTAGCTGCTTCACGATTTTGGCAATCAACTTTTTTCATCTATAAAAGAAATGTTTAATGACTATTTTACTGACACTAATATTTTATTTATGATTTTTATGTAAGGTTTTTTTTTAATTTTTGTATAATGCTGCCATTTGTTAAGGTGTTCCAACAAATGTGCATATTTGCACAAGTCACACAGCCAATAAATGGGGATCCAGAATTCCAACCTAGGTCTGTCCGACTCCAGAGCCCATCCATGGTCTTTTAACCATTATGTCTGTATTGTCTTCTAGCACATCTACTTAGAATTTCACATTTAAATAATCCCGTTTAATTCACAATGTAGAAAGGATAAGAGGTTAAGAAATACTCTTAAACTGCCACTTATTAGAAATTAAAATGTTTCCAGTTCATAAGCCAGAGCATTTATTTCCTTCAGATTGCCACATATGGAGAAGGAACAAAGATGGTTTATTTCACTCTCCCATGGTTTCTTATTTTTACAAACCCTTCTCAGATGCTAAAAAATAGCAACATTCTAGAAGTTTAATTAAAGGTCAGATCTTTCTTATGTATTCTGATGATGAAATGATAGTGCATGCACAATAAGGAAACAAATGACTCCACTGAAGGAAAGAGCAATATATTGGCAACTTTGTTTTTGGAAATGTGTTCATGAATTAGTTCACTAATTGAGAATAAGAATAAAAAGTGACTGCCTTAGAGGCCATAAATAAATCCATATAACAAGCTTAAAATCCGAATCCAAGCATTGGCCAAATTCCACTTTGATTTTCTTTTTAAACCTAAGGTTTCCCTGTGTTAGTCTTTATTGGTTCTAACCTGATCGCATTATGCAGGTAAGACAGTTACACCCAAGATCTTTCTGGATAGAGGAGCAAGTGGATTAAAAGATGTCATTATCCTGAAGTTAAAAAAGCAAAGTTAAAGGGATTTTATAATGACAAATATTGTGCCAGACCTCATGTACTTAAAATACTTTGGTACTTTAACTACTTTAAAGTAGTTAACTATTTTTTTTTTTTTTTAAAGATTTTATTTTTTTATTTATTCATGAGAGACAGAGAGAGAGAGAGGGAGAAGCAGGCTCCCAAGGAGCAGAGAGCCCGATGCGGGACTCGATCCCAGGACCCTGGGATCATGACCTGAGCCGAAGGCAGACGCTTAACCATCTGAGCCACCCAGGCGCCCAGTAGTTAACTACTTTAACTACTAAAAAGGTTTTGTTACTCTTTTTTCATTATTTCTTTTCAGGCCACTAGGAAATCAGGATGTTACAACACCCTTCCAGAGCCAACTTCAACAAATTCAAATTTATATGTCCTTAAATACTTGAGTGTTCTAACACAGTGACAGTGTGTTGTCATCTAACAAATGACAGTGCAGTCACTTGTTTCCTTATTGTGCATGCACTATCATTTCATCATCAGAATACATAAGAAAGATCTGACCTTTAATTAAACTTCTAGAATGTTGCTATTTTTTAGCATCTGAGAAGGGTTTGTAGTAGTAGTAATTATTTTTTTCCCCCCTCATATAAAAGAAATAAAAAACTTGAGCAGCCTCAGGTACCCTTGGGGTATAAAGTGTAAGAAGCACTGGGCCTACATTATTTTTGCATGTAGCAGAATTACCTCTAGATACTTCTGCCTGTTGACTAGATTGGGCTAGTATTTAATTACAACTCTCAATGCAGCAAAAGTGACTGTAAAAAAATCATACATAAAATTTTCTTCTAAATGCATGTAAATGATAAGAAAACACTAAGATCCCAATAGAAATGTGAGCAAAGGACAAGACCAGTTACAAAAGCAGAAATATAAATAGGTAATTTACCTTGTTAAGGTAGAATATGATAAAATTAGTATTCTCATTATTTCAGGAGACCTGAAACTTTAGGAAATTTTATCTCAAATACATTCTTTCTCTTTGACATAGTAAATTGAGGAGAAGGGTAAATGCAGGTGGGGGTAGAGAGAGGACAAGAAAAGAGGAATGGGAAGAATTAAAGCCCGGAGGCAATTTATTTTGAAATGGTAGTGACTAAACAGTAGTATTTACAAGTACAGTGTTTGAAGTCAAGAATTTGTATTGCAGCCCTGACACTTATGTTCACCCAGTTATGCACTCTCAGGTAATCTACTTAATCTGAGTCTCATTTTCTTTATCTATAAATGGTCACGATAGTACTTTTCTTAATTGTGCTGCTCTGAGAACTAAATGAGATCATGCATGCAAAGTACATGGTTTGCCTTTTTTTTTTCTTATATAATAGGTGTGATACATGCTCACAAGATCTAAAATGGAAAATTACCAGATTTTTATTTGGTATAATGCCCATCCCAATCCAGTTTAATCCCAGTTAACTCATTTGGTAGATATTACACTGACTTCTTCAGTTAGAAGTTAGTGGACTGAAGGCATGGTTCTCTGTAGTAATCACAGCTACAGGCAAGTGATAAAGGTCAACAGTACTAAGATACAAACCAACCCTCTCAATCCCCTTCAGTCCACCTCAGAGCTAAATGCAGACCTTGGGATCTCTATTTCTGAACATGAAATAATAAGATACTTCACCACCTTTAGGTAACTCAGGAAATGTACTGATTTCTCAGAAACCATAGTCACAACAGTAACTCCTACCCAACTTAGAACATCATTATATTACTGCTTTGTGGCCATATGTAAAGTGTTTCTTTTAAGAAACTGAGAAACAGTCCCTTTTCTGATTTTCTTCTTGAGAGTAAAATCAGACCAGTTTTCCCTTGAATTGTTGAACACAACAAATATCAACTAGCATTGGCTACAGATTCTTAGCCTTATGGAGAGATGAACTGTGTCTTTTACTCACCATCATATCCCTAGTGTTTGGTATAGTGGCTGGTATAGAGTGGGCTCCCAATAAATATATGCTGAATAACAGATACCACAAAGCCTTTGTTCATTCAAGGAAGCATCTACCTCTCACCCTGGAACATACCACATGGACTCTCCCTGCTTCACTGTCAAGCCCTAGTCTATTCTCCATTCACCAGCATGAGGGATCCTTTTCCACAGTAATTTGAGCATGTCATTCTTTCTTTTTTTTTTTTTTTTTAGAGATTTTATTTATTTGACAGAGACACAGCGAGAGAGGGAACACAAGCAGGGGGAGTGGGAGAGGGAGAAGCAGGCTTCCCGCAGAGCAGGGAGCCCGATGCGGGGCTCGATCCCAGGACCCTGAGATCATGACCTGAGCCGAAGGCAGATGCTTAACGACTGAGCCACCCAGGCGCCCCTTGAGCATGTCATTCTTATGCTCAAAAGCTACCCAAGTTACAGCATCATACAATAAAATCACAAGTCCTTGCCATGGCATGATCTGGGTCCCCATCTATCTCTGATCTCCTCTCTAACCACTCTCCCTCTATATCCCTACCATCCTGGCCACATCCTCTTTCCTGTTCCCTGAGTATATCAAACACCGCTGCCTCAAGGCCTCTGCCCTCTATATTCTCTCCTTTCACCCCTCCCCCCCAGTTTATTCTCTGTTCAAAGTGTCCTTCTCAGAGAAGTCTTTCCTGTCTTTTCTAAAATAGTATTCCATCCCTTTTCCTGTCACTCATCATTTGTTTTTCTTTATTGCACTTAACTGCTATGTGACTTTACATCTTATTTGTCCATTTGCCCCCACTAAGGTCCACAAAGGCAGGGGTTTTTTGTTTGTTTTTTTAAATTTATTGCAGTTTTCCTAGCACCTAGAACAGTGCCTGGCACATAGTAAAAGTACTGAGTAAATATTTATTGAAGGACTGTATGAGTAACTATACCCCAGTTATTCCCAGGAAATCTTGATCTCTACCTTCAACTGCTCATCAGAAGACCTAATCACATAAATCTAAGTACAAGTAGCTAGACATTTTTATATAATGTAGATAAATTCTGTATATCCTGACTGATGGAGTAAAGCTGTCCTCAGATTTTACCATCTAAATCCAGTGTTGAATACGCCAGCCAACTCTCAGGACAACAGAAGTACTACACGGATTATAATGTTTGCATAGTGGCAATATTAGATCCTGTGCCTACTGACAATCAGAAGATCTACAAGAAGGAAGAGCTTGCTATACTAGGAGATACTGGAGAAAGGCACTAGGGTCAGGCCTTAAAGGTAACCTGAATTTAGAAACACTAAGGTGGAAAAGATACTACTGGAAAAGTAACAGTTGAAAAGTATTTGCAAAGAAGAATAAACATGGCAAAATCTAAGTTATGCAAGGTTAGAGATAAGGAGCAGTGGAAAATAAGGTTGGATGAGGATGGAGGAGCCAAATCATGAAAAGCTGTGAATACTAAGATGAGGACTCTGATCTGACTTCTTAAGATGTAGAGATCAATTGAAAGCTTTTAAGCAGAGGAATGAACGATGTATGAAAACAGCATCTTAACAATTCATCAGTGTGCTGAAGGAACCCAAGCCTGGGATGCAGAGGTGAGCCTGGAGACATAAGACTGACCTATTTGACACTCCCAAGATGCAAGTAATAAACTGAGGACAGGCTTGCATGACACAGTAAGAATGGACAGAAATGATCAGATCCAATGATCGTTCTGAAAGACAACGGGGACTAGGCATAGGTAATAAAAGGGGGAGTAAATGCAAAGATGGTGTATGAAATTTTAAGTAATGGCTGTTTGCTTAACTTTTAAGTGTTTTATTTGGCATTATTAGGATACAGCTTGTAAAAGGAGCAGGCGAGGGACTGGAAGCAGATTAACAAACTGGTAATTTCTTTTTTAAACTAAGAATGGGTAAATTAATTCTAAATACTGAAGAGATGGTTAGTATTTTGTGAGTATATTTTATCCTAAAATAATGTGTAACTACTACTAAAGACTAATTATAGCCTGAACAACATGTACAGCTTATTTAGACTACAGTGTGTCAGAATATACTATCTCTGCAAAAATAGAGTATCTACTCTTCCTCACTGGACCACACATTTTATTGTAATATAAGAAATGTTGTATTTTGGGCTCCTGGGTGATTCAGTTGGTTAAGCATCTGCCTTCGGCTCAGGTCATGATACCAGGGTCCTGGGATCGAGTCCCGCATAGGGCTCCCTGCTCAGTGGGGAATCTGCTTCTCCCCCTGCCCGCCCCCCCCAACTTGTGCTTGCTCGCTTGCTCTCTCAAACATAAATTAATAAAGTCTTAAAAAAAAAATGTTGTGATGGAAAACCATACTTTCCATTGAAGTATATATATTTGTAAATATATAAAAGTAAATAATATATATAAATATATATATATTTTAATATGTATAAAAGTAAATTACATTTGCCCTGTTTCCACTGCATTAGAAATTCTTTGATAATGGGGGTCACATTTCTGATCTGTAAGTTTTCTAAAATGCCCATTATAATAACACACTGACATCTACTTGGCAAATACAGAATAAGTGCCTGCTAGACAACATGAACTATACTAAAGCAGAGCCTAAAGGAAGAATAGGGACTCCAAGGTAAACAAAGCAGGGAAAGGCCAAGAAAACTATACAAAGGGATGTGGGTGGCACAGGAAGGAGCTCACTCGGCTAGAATTTAAGATGCAAGGAAGAGAACAGGATGAGGCTAGGAGTATAAGCTAGGGTGAGACCGTAAGGTCCTTATTCTAAAGTATTAAGTTTGAGGTTTTTTGAGGGGGGGGACAGCAGGGGTGGGCAAAGGGGGAGAGAGAGAGAATCTTAGCAGGCTCCACACCCAGTGCGGAGCCCGACATGGGGCTCGATCTCACAACCCTGAGAGATCATGACTGGAGCCGAAATCAAGAGCCAGACCCGACTGAGCCACCCAGGCGCCCCTAAGTTTGATTTTATTCTTACATATAAGTGATTCTCAGAATAAACCGCAGAGGTTTTCTTGCTATATATAATTATGGACAGGAAGCTCCTACTGCTAACACCAAACACAGTGGCTGGTTAAATATATGCTAATGCAGAAGGAAAAAGAGTTTTGGATATATTAAATTTGAAGACTGTATAGGTTATCCAGCAGAAAGGTCCTTTAACTGGAGATACGAGACTGGACTGAAGCTTAAGAGAAAGGTCTGGGTGGGACACAAAAGCATGGAGGTCATCAGGAAACAGCTCGGTAGGAAGAGGCAAGAACTAAGGAGAAAATAATCTGATATAAAACCCATAGATCTGTGTCTAGCACACAGAAAGCTCTCAAATGTTTGCTCTTATTATAAGCAGTAAACCAAACATATGGCAGCAAGGAGATTCCTATTTTACAGAAGACGACGACTAAAAGTACTGATGACTGATATGGGCACCTGGGTGACTCAGTTGGTTAAGCGACTGCCTTCGGCTCAGGTCATGATCCCGGAGTGCTGGGATCGAGTCCCACATCAGGCTCCCGGCTCAGCAGGGAGCCTGCTTCTCCCTCTGACCCTCTCCCCTCTCATGCTGTTTCTCTCTCAAATAAATAAATCTTTAAAAAAAATGAAAGTACTGATGACTGATATAAGCAGTGCTCCCAAGTGCCTGCCTGCTCAACCTACAACCAGCCAGGACTGAGAAACATGCATATAAGAGAAGTTACTGACGGCAGTAAGTTGCATATGTAAAGTGAATGGAAGCAGAAAGCAGAGAAAGGTTGAGAATCTCTGGACCACGCTGTACCTTTCTTACCCCTCCAAGGAAAGAAGCTGTAAGCTAACCTTGTGAATGTCTCATTGCTTCTTTCCGACTATGGCCAACACGGAACCAGTTAATGACTAAATGGGTTTAATGACTAAAGTCACACAGGATGATCAGCCTATGAAAATGTGCTGACATAATACTAATTGGAGAAAAATATCTTTAAATAAAAGTAATAAAATAAGTCATGGATAAAGAAGCCAAATGAGGCAATATATGTGAAAACACTTCCCATAACACAGAGCACTAAACAAATGTGATTTGCACCGTTAGAAAAGTTGATTCTGAGTAATTGAGAGGAATAACCATCTCGTAAGACACAAAGCAGACACTGTCAACATAACAACTACACATTTCTTCTTCTTCAGAAGTTAAGACATCCTGAGTATCTAACCTGACCTATGAGATTTCAAAGATTCTATGGTAACATGAGACTAGCCTTACTTGGTTCTGGTCTACAATAATTTGTACTTGAAAAGTCAAGATTTTGCATTATTTTCTTCTCACATCTTAGGGAGGTACTTACTAGGGCAGGTGGTATCAGAGAGGTAGGTTAAGTGGTTTGGTCAAGGTCACATATTTAATGAATAAAACCAGGTCTTTAGGTTTAAAATCTTGTATTCTTTCCACCACACCATTTTGCTGACCTAAAAATTAACTGCTAACTTCCACATTGCCTTGGGATTCATAAGAACTAGTTACATACTCCCACCCCTCTAATTACTATAGGTATGATACAAATTGCATAAGTTGATCTGTACTAGAAAAAAACCTAGGCACTAGCTATAGGAAAGGAAACGACTTGTGATTCCAGTGGAATTTTGGGGCTTTCTATAATTCCTAAAATGGAACAATTCCTATAGGGAAAAGAAGTAATATAATTAACATTCTTCACTGATTTCTACTGGATTTCCGCCCCCCCCCCTTTTTCTTAAAAGTAGGCTCCATACCCACCACAGAGCCTAACACAGGGCTCAAACTCAGAACCCTGAGATCAAGACCTGAGCTGCGATCAAGAGGGAGACGCCTAACTGACGAAGCCATCCAGGCGCCCCTCTACCGGATTTCCCTTTAGACACAAAATCCAGTAAGAACACACCATTCCTTTCTTTCTTTACTCTTTTAGAGAAGTTTTCAAACATACACAAAATAGTAATGACCGTAAGACCACCTCATATACCATCACTGAGTTTCAATCTGCTATTCTTGTTAGATTCGCCTTCTACGTTTTTCCCTTAAGTATCTTAAAGCAAGTATCGAGAGGTAACGTTTTACCAATGCAAACCTTTATATATCTCTAAAAGATAAGGACATTAAAAGAACATAATTGCAATACTATTATCATATCTAACAAAATGAACAGTATTTTCTTAATATCATCCAATACCCAAGGCATATTCAGTTTCCTCAGTTCTCTCAAAACAGTCTTTTTACAGATAATTTATTCAAACTACAATCTAAGCAGGGTCCAAACATCGCATTTAGCTTGGTAACTTGTTTCTTTCAATCAAAAATACTCTGCTCCCTTTGTGTACCTTATTTGTTAAATAAACTGGATCATCTGTCCTGTAAATTTGTCTGCATTCTGAATTTGGGTGATCGCATAGATGATTGTTTCCTAAGATGGTTATAAGTGCTACATCATTCTATGTTCAGACCAGAAATTCTCCTGGCTCAGTGGCACCTTTATGCAAATTAGGAAAAAAGCAGTACTACCTCAAGGCACGTTATTGCTATCTGCCAAAAATAATTATCACAAATAATAAATATCTGATGACAAAGAATGAATGATAACCTCCCAAAGCTGTGCAGTATACAACCTGTACAATTTTATATTGCAGCCTGGATTTAGAATTTTGGGTAAGATAATTTCCCACAAGTAAGAAAAAGTGGGTGGGATTTCTTTTTGATAAACTGGCTTATTACTTCAGTTTATAACTTGAAAGGCATAAAAAAAAAATCACTTTTCAACATTATCATTATCCTTTCACAGTGGAGAACCTGACAGCCTTTCATATCTCAAACTGTGTAGCCCCAAGCATCCAGACTGCGGGGGGGGGGGGCGGGGGGGGAGGTGAAGAAATCAAGTTTAAGGTTTTTGGCAAAAGAAGAACTTTTTAAAAAATTAAAACGGTTTCCAATTCTATGTTCATACAGAAACCATTCTGATATTATCCCTTTCATAATTATGGCAAAAAAGGGTAAGACTTTTTCACAGACAATAACAACTATCAAAATGTGTTTAGTCTGCCACTTCTAAGAGGAAATTAATCCATGTACTCATTGGTTCTAAATTTTTCTTAATTTGGCTTACAGCAGAATCAGAGGTATGCTAAGAACAAAGTTTTAAACGGTCTAGTCATTTGTGCAAATTAACAACTCCTGTGTGTCAGTGGCTGAAACCGAGGGCCTGTGAGTAAAGGCTGGGACTCTGATAGCTGCTCTAAGTTCAGTACTTTTAGGGCTCGTGTAACTGAACTGAAATGGCTTGTGATTTAACAGTAATTCCGGGCAAATAAAAAATCATATAAAAACTATATAAGTTAGTGCCTCGCTAGGTA
Source organism: Leptonychotes weddellii (assembly GCF_054177405.1). NCBI lineage: Eukaryota > Metazoa > Chordata > Mammalia > Carnivora > Phocidae > Leptonychotes > Leptonychotes weddellii. The sequence continues at coordinate 90,772,076 of NC_138369.1, read as the reverse complement.
TGACTGTTTTGTAGAAATTGAAAATATTACAACTTACACAAAGGAAATATCTTCAAGATGTAGGCTAATAATTTTAAAATGAGAGGCCTAATTTTAATGTATTAGGAAGTCACAAAAATGCATTAGGTCAAAATGTTTTCTAAACCATCTCTATTCAGTAAAGAAACCCAGTGTGAGATCTAAATTTATAAGAAACTTGAAATATGACCATTCCTTCTTGATTTATATTCACTATTTCATCCCTAATGTTTAGGTAGAACAGTGTGCCTAGAGCATAGTAAGTGCTTAGTATATATTTATTAAATGCATGAATATTTAAATATGGAATTAACTATATAAAGGGAATATTTTTTAAAAGCTTTTTTAAAAAAGCAATCTGTTTAAATCAGTAATATTAACAAATAATTTTGTTGGTACTAAAATACAAAAAACAGACCTCATGTAAGATTGTTGGATGTAATCATACCCTAAAACTTTCTAAGGATATTGGACTGATCTGGAGCTGTGTAAAATAATAGCAATTCTCATATAACTTGTAGGATGGTAAATTGGTGTTTGCCTTGGAGTTTGGCACTATATGTTAAATTTGATGACATACATATGCTATGACTTAGCAGTTTCACTTCTGGGTAAATCAGTGATCCAGAGAAACAGAAACATATAACCAAGGTGTGAAGTAGAAGAATTGAGCCGGAGGAGAGACTTCCAGCATGTAAGGAGCTTGGAAGTTGTCACTCCTGTGCTCACCACAAGGAAAAAACTGAATAGACTGAAAATCAACAACTCTTCTTAGATCTATAGGATTAAGGTCACAGAGAAAACTGCCCCTAAAACTGGACAGTCAGATTGGCAGATATAGAGAATCACAACTTATTAGAGAAGACCAGGAGGAAAAAAACCTATGGGAACCCATATCAGGACAGGAGAACTCATAAAATATAATTGATAAATTTCTGGAGGCTCGCAGTATGGGCAAGTTTGAGAGAAAAAAACTCTAGGGGAGATTTTCTGCTGCAGCTTGGAAGGACCTTAGAAGTCATCACTCTGTTCTCAAAAGTAAAAAGCTGAGCAAAAATAAACAATCCTTAGATCTCTCAGAGAAGTAAACTCGCTGGGCAAACTGCTGCCCCCAAAATGGGAGATAACAGGTAGATACAGAGATCATAACTTACCAGAGCAGAAACCCCCTGAGCAGAAACTTCCATGGGAACCAGCACTGGGGTAGGAAAACCTGAACTGTAACTAATGAATTGCCAGAGGCTCAGTGTGTACAAGTCTGAGAGTTTAAAAATCCAGGGGAACTTTAACATTTTGTTAGTTTTACCTTGTGGAGCTCTATCAGGTTCTCAGAGCGAATACAGAGTATAATCCCCTTGAACTTCTGACAGGGGAGGGGAAAAGTAGCCATTCTGGAATCTGCCAGAGCATACTGTTCTTAACAAGCCTACCCTCAAGAAAAACTATCTAATCAGATTGTAACCTACTGGGATTTTTATCATAATCTGACATGGCAAAAGGCAAATACTCAACTCCAACCTCTACAGCCATCAGGTCCCACCAAAGGCTGGGGACAAAATGAAAAGCATTTGTGAAATTCACAGCCCAAAGCCACAGGCTCACTAAAAGACAGACCTAGTCATGGGACTACAGAACACTTCCCCCCTCCCCAAGGCCCCCACACACCTTATGACCACACCAACAATGACCTATTTTCTGGAGTCCCTTTCATGCTGAACATCATGTTTGCCTTTCAACAAAAAATTACAAGGACACTAAAAGGCCAAAAACACAGTTTGAAGAGACAGAGCAAGCATCAGAACCAAACTCAGATATGACAGGGATGTTGGAACTATCAGACCATGAATTTAAGACAACTGTGATTAACATGCTAAGGGCTCTAATAAATAAAATAGATGACATGAAAGAACAGGTGGATAATGTAAGCAGAAATATGGGAATTCTAAGGAAGAATTAAAAAGAAATGCTAGTGACCAAAAAACATGAAGAGAAGAATAACTTTGATAGGCTCATTAGTAGACTGGACAAAGCTGAGGATAGAATCTCTGAGCTTGATGCATCCGCAGAACTCTCCAAAATTGAAAAGCAAAGGAAAAAGGGGGGGGGGGAGCGGAAACCAGAACAAAATACCCAAGAACTGTAGGACAACTTAAAAAGGTATAACGGATGCACAGTGGGAATTATCAGGAGCAAAGGTGAGAAAAGAACAGAAGCAGTATTTGAAGCAATGACTGTGAATTTCACCCATGTTAACTAAGACAACAAACCAAAAGTCCAGGAATATCAGAGAACACCAAGCTGGACAAAGTCTTAAAAAACAAACCGAAGAACAAAAAACAAAAAAACCACCTAGGCATATCATATACAAACTGCAGAAAATCAAAGATACAAAAAAAGATTTTGAAAGAAACCAGAGGGGAAAAAACACATGTACAGAAAGAAAGATAAGAATTACATCTGATTCTCCTCAGAAACCATGAGAACAAAAAGAGTGGAGTGAATGTTTAAAACCTTGAAGGAAAAAACCCACCAACCTAGAACTCTGTACCCTACAAAATTACCCTTCAAAAGCAAAGGAAAGTAGTGATGTCAGCAAGATGACAGAACAGGAAGCCCTAGATCTGCATGCAGCCATGGAGACACAGACTTAACAATAACAGACCAAATGTCTCTGTGAGGAATCTAAAAAAACAGTTCAAAGGTTTCTGTACCCCAGGCACGGGTGAAGCAAACAGCAAAGCCCAGTAAGAAAATTTATGACCCGGGCACCTGGGTGGCTCAGTTGGTTAAGTGACTGCCTTCGGCTCAGGTCATGGTCTGGAGTCCCGGGATCGAGTCCCACTTCAGGCTCCCTGCTCAGCAGGGAGTCTGCTTCTCCCTCTGACCCTCCTCCCTCTCATGCTCTCTGTCTCTCAATCTCTCTCGCAAATAAATAAAAGCTTAAAAAATTTTTTAAAAAAATTTATGACCCTATCCACTTCCTCAGGGCAGAGCCCCTCTTTCCTAACATCTATTTGGGAGGAAACCCCTAACTCTCATCTTCTACCTGGGGAGGGAGAGGTGTAGAATGTATGTCCAATGTCAGAATTTTAGAAGGGGCTGCCCAAGGGAACAGTCTGTCTTCATGTGTCCAAGTACTGACAGGAATGGGGAGCCAGATAATTAAAAGAAAAAAAGATAATTAACCATGCGCTAGAATCTGCAGTACTACAGGCACACACTAGGAGAGCTCCAGTACCACAGTTTACTCTACCATGAGAGGCTGCAATATTGTACACACACAACAGGGGGAGCGCCTTGAGTAGAAACTGACAAAACTCTTAAAATAGGCGATTACACACACTAGCCCAGAGAGGATGCCTACCCAGAAAGGGCTTGAGAACTCTCTGTATCTCTAGTCGAGGAGAAAGTCCTCTGTGTTAGAAACCAGACTGTAAAATCTAGGAGAGTTGGTTGATTCTTCAAATGCCAAAATCCCAAAAACAAGTAACAAGATACACAAAGAAGCAGGGAAACATAACACATTTGAAAGAACAAATTAAATTTCCAGGAACCAAACCTAAGGAAAGAAATACTTAAGTTGCCAAAGAACTAAAAAATATTGTCAGAAAGACCTTCAATGAATTAAAAAGAACAAAGTTAGACAACTAAACAAAATCAGGAAAATGATGCATGAAAAAAATAACAACAAAGAAACTACGAAGAAGAACCAAACAGAAATTCTGGAACTGAAGAATACAATAAATGAACTGAAAATCTCATAGAGGGTTTCAACAGGAGACTTGACCAAGCAGAAGAATCAGTGAACTTGAAGATAGGCCTTTGGAAATTACCAAGGCAGAGGAGCAAAAATAAGAAAGGAATGAAGAAAAATGAAGAGAGCCCTAAGGAACATTTGGGACATCATCAAGCAGAACAATATAATGTGTTACTGGTGTCCTAGAAGAAGGAAAGGAAAGGGTAAGGGAACCTATTTGAAGAGCTGGCCAAAAACTTCCCAAATTTGGGGACAGAAATGACCTTACAAATTCAAGAATCTCAATTCCAACAAGGATAAGTCAGGAGAGACCTACACCGAAACACAGCATAATCAAACTGTCAAAAGTCACAGATAAAGAATTTTGAAAGTGGCAAGAAAAATGTGACTTGTCACATATAAAGGAACACCTTTTTGATTATCAGATTTCTTAGAAGAAACCCTGCAGGCTAGAAGGGAGTGAGATAATATATTTGAAGTACTGAATGAAATAACTGCCAATATTACAGCCAGCAAAAAAGATTTTCTTCCAAGAACAATGGAGAAATTAAGACTTTGCCAGATTAAAACAAAATAAAAGAAAATAGAAAACTCATCACCACTAGACCTACCCTATAAGGAATGCTGGAAAGAGTCCTACAAGATGAAGCAAAAGGACAATAAAAAGCAACACAAAACCATATGAAAATATAAAATTCCCTTGTAAAAGCAAATATACAGACAAATATAGAATCCTATGGTATTGCAATTTCAGTGAGTAAAACACATAAAACTCTAGTGCAGAATTTTTTTAAAGTGTAAAAAGTAATTATAAATCAATGTTAATGGATATATGTGATATAAAAACAATCTGTGTAATCAATAACAAAATGGGAGAAGGCAGAGATTTGGAGAAGCTTTTTTTTTTTTTTTTTTTTTCCCCAAAGATTCCATTTATTTATTTGACAGAGAGAGAGAACACAAGCAGGGGAGTGAGAGAGGGAGAAGCAGGCCTCCCGCGGAGCAGGGAGCCCGATGCGGGACTCGATCCCAGGACCCCGGGACCATGACCCGAGCCGAAGGCAGTCGCCCAATGACTGAGCCACCCAGGCGCCCCTGGAGTAGCTTTTACACATGATTGAACTTACCAGTTTACAACAGATTATATAACTAAGATGTTTTGTGTGATTGCAATGATAATCACAAAGGAAATATTGATAAAATATATACAAAGGGAAATGAGAAAGTAAAACATGTCACTGCACATACACAAAGCCAACAAAATACAAATGAAGACAGCAAGAGAGAGAAAGAGACACACAAAAAAGCTACAAGACAGGAAACAAACCAAATGGCAACAGTAAGTCCTTCCCCATCAGTAATTACTCTAAATGTAAATGGACTAAATAAACCAATTAAAGATACAGATTGGCTAAATGGATTTTTTTAAAAAACCAAGATCCAACTATATGTTGTCTACCAGAGAATCGTTTTAAATCTAAGGACACATACAGGGTAGAAGTGAAAGGTGGAAAAAGATATTCTATGTCAGTGGGAGTCTAAAGATAGCAGAAGTGGCCACAGTTATATCTGATAAAATAGAATTTAAGATAAAAACTGTCACAAGGGACAAAGACACTATAATAATAGAGGGTCAATTCACTAGAAAGACACAGCAATTAAAAATACATATGGAACCTAACATTAGAGCACCAAATAGATTAAGCAAACACTGACTAAAGGGAGAAAGAGACAGCAAAACAATAGTAGTAAGAAACAATACCTCACTTTCAGATACGGATAGAACCACCACACAGTTCAGTAAGGAAACAGAGGACATGAACAACCCTACAGACCAATTATATAAAACAGACATAATACAGAACACTCCAACCAGTAACAGTGGAATATACATTCTCCTCAAGAGTACCTGGAACATTCTCCAAGATAGACCACACGTTAGGCCACAAAGTAAATATTAACAAATTTAAGAAGACTGAAATCATACAGACTACCTTCTCCAACACAAGGGAATGAAACTAGAAATCAACAGAAGGAAAACAGGAAGATCCATAAATATGTGGAAACTCAGCAATGTACTCTTAAATTAGTGGGTCAAAAAAGACATCACTAAGAAAATTTAGAAAATATTTAGAGACAAATGAAAATGAAGACACAGCATACCAAAACTTAGGGGATGCAGCAAAAGCAGTACTAAGGAAAGGTTATAGCAGTAAGCACTTATATTTAAAGAAGGAAGATCTCAAATCAACAAACTAACCTAACATCTCAAGGACCTAGAAAAGTAATAATAAACTAAACTCAAAGTTAGCATAAGGATGGAAATAAAGATTAGAGCAGAAATAATGAAACAGAAAAAATAGGGGGAAAATCAGTGAAAGAGTTTACTGAAAAGAGCAACAAAATGGACAAACCATTAAGTAGAATAAGAGAGAAGATTCATAGCTAAAATTGTAAATGAAATAAGAGATATTATAACTGATGTCACAAAAATATAAAGGATTAAAAGAGACTGCTCTGAATAATTATAGGCCAACAAATTGGATAACCAAGGAAATAAGGATAAACTACTAGAATTATACAACCTATCAAGACTGAATCATGAAGGGCGCCTGGGTGGCTCAGTTGGTTAAGCGACTGCTTTCGGCTCAGGTCATGATCCTGGAGTCCCTGGATCGAGTCCCACATCGGGCTCCCTGCTCGGCAGGGAGCCTGCTTCTCCCTCTGACCCTCCCCCCTCTCATGTGCTCTATCTCTCTCATTCTCTGTCTCAAAAAAAAAAAAAAAATCTTTAAAAAAAAAAAAAAGACTGAATCATGAAGAAATTTTTAAAAATCTTAACAGACCTATAACTAGTGAAGAAATTGAAGCAGTATTCAAAAACCTCCCAACAAAGAATAGCCCAAAATCTAGATGCCTTAACTATTAAATTCTACCAGACATTTAAAAGAAGAGTAACACCAATCCTCAAAATCTTCCAAAGGATCAAAGAGGAGGAAATACTTCCAAACTCATTCTGTGAGATCAGCATTACCCTGAAACCAAAACCAAAGATGCAAGAAAATCACAAACCAAATTCCCTGATGAATACTGACACAGAAATTCTAAACAAAATACTCTCAAACCAAATTCAACAGCACATTAAAAGGATCATACACTACAGCCAAGTGAAATTAATACATGGAATGCAAGGATGGTTCAACATATGAAAAATCAATGTAATACACCATATTAACAAAATAAAGGAGAGAAGATGTGATCATCTCAATGCAGATAGAGCATTTGACAAAATTCAATACACTGCCATGATTTAAAAACAAAAACTACCTCAACATAATAAATTAAACCATATATTAAAGGCTCACAGCTAACATCATATGCAGTGGGGAAAGACTGTAAACTTTTCCTCTTAAGATCAAGAAGAGGTCAAGGATGCCCATTCCTTCCAAAGCTATTCAACAAAGAACTGGAAGTTCTAGTCAGAGGAATTAGACAAGAAAAAGAAAGAAAAGGAATACAAACTTGAAAGGAAGAGGAAAAATTATCTCAGTTTGCAAATGATTCGATCTTACGTGTGGAAAGCCATAAGGATTCCCAAGAAAAACCGTTAGAATAAATAAACTCAGCAAAGTTACAGGATTCAAAATAACAAAAGATCAGTTGTAATTCTATACATTAACAATGATCAATCTGAAAAGGAAACTAAGAAAATCCCATTTATTAAAGCATAAAAAAAAATACTTAGGAATAAGCTTTAACCAAGGTCAGAGACTTGTACACTGAAAACTACAAAACACTGCTAAAAGAAATCAAAGAAGTTACAAGTAAGTGGGAAGATATCTTGTGCTCATGGTCTGGAAGACTTAATATTGTTAAAATATCCACACCATTCAAAGTAATCTACAGATTCAACACAATGTCCATCAAAATCCCAATGGCATTTTTCAAGATATAAGGCAAAAAAAGTTCTGAAATTCATATGGAGTCTCATGGGACACCAAATAGCTAAAACAATCTTGAAAAAGAAGAACAAGAAGTGGAGGCCTCAGATTCTTTGATTTCAAAACTTAGTACAAAGCCACAGTAATTAAATAATTAAGATAGGGTATACTGACATAAAGATGGATATATAAGGCAAAAGAAAAAAAGAGTGCCCAGAAATAAACCCTTGCACAATGACCAAATGAGTTTTGGCTAGGGTGCCAAGACTACAATGGGGAAAGAAGTCTCTTCAATAAATGGTGATGGGAAAACTAAATTTCCACATGCAAAAGAATGAAGTCGGACCTATATACAAAAATGAACTCAAAATGGATTAAATACCTAAAAGACAGACCTAAACTCTTACAAGAAAACATAGGGAAAAAACTTTAGGACACCGGATCCGGCAGTGATTTCTTGGATATGACCCCAAAAGCACAGGCAACAAAAGAAAGAACAGACAAAAAAATTAAAATTACAACAAATTTTAAAACTTCCATGTGTCAAAGGAAACAATCAAAAAGTGAAAAGACAACATACAGAATAGAAGAAAATAACTACAAATCATGTATCTGAAAAGTTATTATCCAAAAGAATATATATGGAACTTCTACAATTCAACAGTGCCAACAAAAATAACCCAATTAAGAACTGGGTAAAGAATATGAACAGACATTTCTCTAAAGAAGATATAAAAATGGCTAATAAGCACATAAAAAAGATACTCAGTATCACTAATCATTAGGGAAATGGAAATCAAAACGATGAGAGATAGCCCCTTCACACCAATCAGGAAAGGTAGTATCAAAAGAACAGAAAATAAATGTTAGGAAGAATGTGGAAAAGGTGGAACCCTTATGCATGGTTGGTGGAATTGTAAAATGACACAGTCATTATTGAAAACAGTATCTAAATTTTACCTAAAAAAAAAGAATAGATTTGTTACATCATCTGGCAATCCCAACTCTGAGTATATGCCCAAAAGAATTCAAAGTAGGGTCTCAAAAAGATACCTGCGGATCCATGTTCATAGCAGCATTACTCACAACTTCAAAGAGGTAAAAGCAACCCAAATGTCCATCAACAGTTGCAAGAATAAAGAAAACATGGTATATACGTACAATGGAATATTATGCAGCCTTTAAAAAAAAGGAAGGAAATTCTGTCACATGGTATAACATGAATAAATCTAGAGGACACATTAAGCAAAATAAGCCAGTCACAGAAGGACAAATATTGTATGATTTTACTCATATGCAGTCTCTAAAGTATTCAAAAAACATATAATAGGTAGAAAAGTGGTTACCAAAAATTGGGAGGGGAAATAAGTGCTTAATGAGTATAGTTTCTGTGTTACAAGATTAAAAAGTTTTAGAAATCTATAAAACAACAAGATATTTAACACTGCTGAACCACAGGCTTAAAAATGGTTATGACAGGGCGCCTGGGTGGCTCAGTCGTTAAGCGTCTGCCTTCAGCTCAGGTCATGATCCCAGGGTCCTAGGATCAAGTCCCACATCGGGCTCCCTGCTCTGCGGGAAGCCTGCTTCTCCCTCTCCCACTCCCCCTGCTTGTGTTCCTGCTCTCACTATGTCTCTCTCTGTCAAAAAAATAAAATAAAATCTTAAAAAAAAAAAAAAATGGTTATGACAGGGGCATCTGGATGGCTCAGTTGTTAAGCGGCTGCCTTTGGCTCAAGTCATGATCCCAGAGTCCTGGGATCGAGCCCCACATCGGGCTCCCTGCTCAGCAGGAAGCCTGCTTCTCCCTCTCCTACTTCCCCTGCTTGTGTTCCCTCTCTAGCTGTCTTCCTCTCTGTCAAATAAATAAATAAAATCTTAAAAAAAAAAAATGGTTATGACAGTAAATTTAACACTATGTGTTTTTTACCATGATAAAAACAAGATTTAAGCACACACACGAAAGTGAAGGTAAAACACTTTCTTGGACAAACAAAACTTGAAGGAATTTGTTGCTAGTAGATTTGTCTTGCAAGAAATGTTAAAATAACTTCTACAGAGAGAAGGAAAAGGATATAGGTCAGAAATTCGAATATACATAGAGGAAGAATACTAGAGAAGGAATAAATTAAGGTAAAATACTTTCATTTTTTTAAAAGATTTTATTTATTTATTAGAGAGAGAATGAGCAGGGAGGAGGGGCAGAGGGAGAGGGAGAAGCAGACTCCCTGCTGAGCAGGGAGCCCAATGTGGGGCTCGATTCCAGGATCCTGAGATTATGACCTGAACCAAAGGCAGATGCTTAACTGACTGAGCCACCCAAGCACCCCTATTTTTATCATTCTTAATTGATCTAACAGGTAACACTTTGTTCAAAATAATAGTAGCAACAATGTATTCAATTATATATGCTTATCTAAATGTTTATATATGCTTATGTATATATGAAGTGAATGACAGCAATGATACAAGGGTTGCAAAGGCAAATAAATTAGGAAAATTTTGTTATAATATACTTCACTACCTGTGAAGCAGTACATTGTTACTTAAAAGCTAATTGTAAATGTAGTGCAAACTCTGGGGAAACCACTAGAAAAAATAAAGAAAATGCTCAATTGAAACCACAAAAGGCAGAAAAAGAACGGAAGACAAAAATAGGAACAAAGAATGAAGGCAACAATAAAAAATACAGTAACAAAATGGTAGATGCTAATCCAACTGCATCAATAATCACTTTAAATGTCAATGGTCTAAATACTTCAACTAAAAGATTTTCAGAGTAGTTCAAAAACAAGGGAGAGCCAACTATGTGTGGTCTACAGGAAACCCATTTTAAATGTAAAGACATAGATTAAAAGTAAAGGATGGAGAAAGGAATACCATGCCACTTTAGTTGAATGTTTGTGTCCATCTAAAATTCTTATGTTGAAGCTCATCCCCATCATAACAATATCTGGCACTTTGGGATGTGATTAAGTCATAAGGGTGGAGCCCTCACAAATGGTATTAGTTACTTTTATAAAAGAGACCCCAGGGAGCTCTATGCCCCTTCTGCCACGAGGACACAGTGAGAAGTCAGCTGACTCTGAACCAGACATCAAGTCTGCAGGCACCTGGGTCTCGGACTTCCCAGGCTCCAGAACTGTGTGGAGTAAATGTTTGTTGTGTAAGCCACTCGCTCTATAGTATCTGTCATAGTAACTTGAGCAGACTAAGACACATGCTAATAACACCAATGAAAAGACAGCAGAGTAGCTAAATTTCAGAGCAGTTAAGTTCAGAGCACAGACTTTGGAGCAAGGAAAGTTATCAGAGATAAAAAGGGGCATTATATAATGATAAGGGGCCCAATACTCCAAGAAGACATAACAATTCTTGGCGTGTATATGCGTAAAAACAGAGCACTAAATACTTCAGGCAAAAACTGATATAACTGCAAGGAAAACAGATAAATCCATTATTAAGCTGGAGACTTCAACACCCCTCTATTAGAAATGGATAGATCCAATAAGCAGAAAATCAGTAAGGATATAGTTGAACTCTAAAGTATCATCAATCAACTGGATATAATTGACATATAGAATATGTCATCCAACTAGAAGCAGAACATATATTCTTTTCAAGCTCACATGGGACATTCACCAAGACAGACCACACTCCAAGCCATAAAACACACCTAAAGAAATTTAAAAGAAATCACGCAATGTCTGCTCTCAAACACAATTTAATTAAGCTAGAAATCAGTATCAGAAAGTGGGCTGGAAAATCCCCAAATACCTGGAAATTATACAACACACTTCTAAATAACACATGCATCAAAGGAGAAACCTCAAGAGAAATTTTTAAATATACTAACTAAATGAAAATGATAAATACAACTTATCAAAGTTTGTGGTATGCAGTGAGGGCAATGCTTAGAAGAAAAGTTATAGCCCTGGATATGTGTATGTGTGTTTTTAAGAAAAGAAGACAGATCTAAAATCAATAATCTAAGCTTTCACCTTAGGAAACTAGAAAATGAAGAGGAAATTAAATCCAAAGAAAGTACAAGAAAAGGAATAAAAATCCTATTTTATTTTTTTGCAGAAATCAATGAAATTGCAAATAGGAAATCAATAGAGAAAATCAATGAAACAAAAAGCCGATTCTTTGAAAAGATCAGTAAGTCTCTAGCCAAGCTTAGAAAAAAAGAGAAAAAGCACAAATTACTAGTATCAGAAATGAAAAAGGGGTCATCACTATTGATTCCATGTATATTAAAAGGCTAATAAAGAAATAATGTGAACTGTACACCCACAAATTTGATGGCAATAAAATGGACTAATTCCTTGAAAGACGGAATCTAACAAAACTCACACAAGGAGAAACAGTGTCAGCAGACTTACATCTTTTTAAAAAACTGAATCAACAACTAATAACATACCAAAACAGAAAGCACCAGACCCAGATGGTTGCATGGGTGAATTCTACCAAACATTTAAAAAGAGGAGATATCAATTCTTTACAATTTCTTCCAGAAAACAGAAGCGGAGGAATACATCCTAATTCACTCTATGAAATTAGCATTGCCCTAATACAAAAACCAAAGACATTACAGGAAGGGAAAACTACTATCTCTCATGAACACCGGTGATATATTCTCAATAAAATATTAGTAAATTGAATCCAACAGTGTATGAAAAAATTATATAGACCGTGACCAAAGTGGGATTCCCAACTGGATCATAGATTCCATGCAATCCCCAATCCCAGCATTTTTTTTCTTTCTTGGATATTGACAAACTTAACCAAAAGTTTATATGGAAGGCAAAAGGCCAGAACAGCCAACACAATAATGAAGAAGAAGAAAGTTGATGGACTAATACTTGCCTACTTCAAGACTTACTATACGGCAACAATAATCAATATAGTATGGAATTGGTGAAAGAATAAATATATAGATGAACAGAACAGACTAGACGGCTCAGAAACAGACAAATACAGTCAACAATTCTTTGACAACAACAGTGCAAGGGCGAAAGGACAATCTTCTTAACAAATGGTGCCAGAACAATTGGACATGCCAAAAATGAATCTAGATAAAAGAGAACCGTATCAACATGATAAAGAGCACTTTTGAAAATCATACAGCTAATATCATACTCAATGGTGAATGACCAAAAGTTTTCCTTCTTGGATGAGGAACAGAAAAGGATGCACATTTTCACCACTACTATTCAACATTATCACAGAGCATTACTACTAGAGCAGTTAGACCAAAAAGCAAAGGAACCCACATTAGAAAGGAAAAAGTAAAACTACATCTATTTACAGAAGACATGATCCTATATATAGAAAATCCTTAAGAATCCAAAAGAAAGCTACTGGAGTTAATAAATTCAGCAGTTGAAGGTTACAGGATCATTATATAAAAATCAGTTGGGTTTCATACACTAGCAATGAAGAATCCAAAAAGGAAATTAAGAGATCAATTCCATTTGCAATAAATCTAAAAAAAATAAAATACCTAGGACAATTTTTAACAAATTGGACACCTGGTTCCCGCAGGTGTCCATGTGTCTAGGCTCAGGGGTGGGGGAAAGAAATGGGGGCTTTCCAGCTCCTTTTATTTTCCTTTCCACCTCCTTATATTTATAAGACATGAAAGAAATTAAAGATGACCTAAATAAATAGACATTCCATGTTCATGAATTGGAAGGCTTTATATTAAGATGGCAATAATACTCTAAGCAATCTATAAATTCAATATAATCCCTATCAAAATTCCAACAACTTTTGAAGATATGGAAAATGTGATCCTCAAATTCAAATGTAATTGTAAGGGATCCTGAATATCTAAAACATCCTTAAAAAAAAAAAAAAAAGTTGTAGGACTTATATTTCCCAGTTCAAAATATACTGCAAATCTAAACTAATCAAAACAGTGTAGTACTGGCATAAGGACAGACCTACAGACCAATGGAAGAGACTGGAGAGTCTAGAAATAAACCCATATATCTGTGGCCAATTTTTGTGAGAAGGGTGAAAGACCAGTGAGGAAAGAATCTCTTCAACAAATGGTGCTGAGACTACTATATTCCCATGCACAATATATATAAAAACTTGGAGCCCTATCTCACACTATATATAAAAATTAACTCAAAAATA
>NC_138369.1:90671485-90757713 GCF_054177405.1 Leptonychotes weddellii | reverse complement strand
TATTTTTGAGTTAATTTTTATATATAGTGTGAGATAGGGCTCCAAGTTTTTATATATATTGTGCATGGGAATATAGTAGTCTCAGCACCATTTGTTGAAGAGATTCTTTCCTCACTGGTCTTTCACCCTTCTCACAAAAATTGGCCACAGATATATGGGTTTATTTCTAGACTCTCCAGTCTCTTCCATTGGTCTGTAGATCTGTCCTTATGCCAGTACTACACTGTTTTGATTAGTTTAGATTTGCAGTATATTTTGAACTGGGAAATATAAGTCCTACAACCTTTTTTTTATCTATCCAGCAAGGCTATCATTCAGAATAGAAGGAGAGACAGAGTTTCCCAGATAAACAGAACTTAAAGGAATGCATCACCATTAAACCAGTGCTACAAGAAATGTTAAAGGGAACTCTTTGAGTGGAAAGGAAAGACCATAAGCAGGAGTGAGAAAAGTAAAATTAAGTATATCTATAAAAATCAGTCAAGAGATTCATAAAATAAAAGGATGTAAAGTTTGACACCATATACCTAAAAAAGGTATAGGAGTACAGAAGGGGGAGAGGAGTAAAGAATGGGTTGAGGGGCGCCTGGGTGGCTCAGTTGTTAAGCATCTGCCTTCGGCTCAGGTCATGATCCCAGGGTCCTGGGATCGAGCCCCGCATCGGGCTCCCTGATCCGCGGGAAGCCTGCTTCTCCCTCTCCCACTCCTCTGCTTGTGTTCCTGCTCTCGCTATCTCTCTCTCTGTTAAATAAATAAATAAAATCTTTAAAAAAAAAAAAAGAATGGGTTGAAACTTAAGCAGTCATCAACGTAATACAGACTGCTATCTGCAAAAGATGTTACATACAAACCTAATGATAACCACAAATCAAAAACCAGTAATATGCAAAAAATAAAGGAATCCAAGTATATCACTAAACCAGCAAACTGAGAGAAAAGAACAAAAAGGAATAGAGAAGAACTACAAAACCATAAAACAAGTAACAAAGTGGCAATGAGTACGTAAGTACATACCTATCAATAATTACTTCAAATATAAATGGACTAAACACTCCAATCCAAAAGACACAGGGTAACAGAATGGATAAAAAGCAAAACCCATCTATATGCTGTCTACAAGAGACTCATTTCAGATCTAAAGACACATGTAGATCGAAAGTAAAAGGATGGAAAAGCATTTACCATGAAAATGGAAGTAAAAAATAGCCAGGGTAACAATACTTAGACAAAATAGACTTTAAACAAAGACTGTAACAAGAGACAAAGAAGGACACTATATAATTATAAGGGGAACAATCCAACAAGAAGATATAACAATTGTAAATAGTTACGCATCCAACATGGGAGCACCCAAATACATAAAGCAGCGAATAACAAACATAAAGGAACTAATCAATAGTAATACAATAATAGGGGACTTTAACACCCCACTTATATGAATGGCTAGATCACCCAAACAGATTAAAATAAAAAAAAAAAGGGAAACAGTGGCTTTGAAAGACACATTGGACCATATGGATTTAACAGATATATTCAGAATATCCCATCCTAAAACATCAGAGTACACATTCTTTTCAAGTGCACATGGAACATTCTCCAGAATAGATCACATATTAGGCCAGAAACCAAGTCTCAATAAATTCAAAAAGACTGAAGTCATACCCTGCGCATCTTTTTCTTTCTTTCTTTCCTTTTTTTTAAAAGATTTTATTTGATAGAGAGAGACACAGCGAGAGAGGGAACACAAGCAGGGGGAGTGGGAGAGGGAGAAGCAGGCTTCCCGCAGAGTAGGGAGCCCAACATGGGGCTCAATCCCAGGACCCTGGGATCATGACCCGAGCTAAAGGCAGACGCTTAACGACTGAGCCACCCAGGCGCCCCCCTGCGCATCTTTTCTGACCACAACAATGTACAACTACAAAGCAACCAGAAGAAAAAATCTGGAAAGAGCACAAATACATGGAGGTTAAATAACATGCTACTAAACAATGAATGGGTCAACCAAGAATCAGAGAAGAAATAAAAATACATGGAGACAAGTGAAAATGAAAACACAGTGGTCCAAAATCTTTGTGATCCAGCAAAAGCTGTTACGAGAGGTAAGTGTAAAGCAATATAGGCTTAACTCAAGAAGCAAGAAAAATCTCAAACAATCTAACTTTACGCCTAGAGGAACTAGAAAAAGAATAAACAAAACTCAAAACCAGCAGAGGGAAGAAAATAATAAAGATTAGAGCAGAAATAAAGGACATAGAAACTAAAACAAAACAAAACAAAACAATAGAACAGACCAATGAAATCAGGAGCTGGTTCTTTGAGAAAATCAACAAAATTGATAAACCTTCAGTCAGACAAGAGAGAGAACTCAAAATCAGAAATGACAGAGGAGAAATAACAACTGACACCACAGAAATACAAAGGATTGTAAGAGAATATACAATTTGGACAATCTAGAAGATATGGATAAATTCCTAGAAACACATACCCTTCCAAAATCAGGAAGAAATAGAAAATGTGAACAAAGCAATTACCAGGAATGGAATTGAATTAGTAATCAAAAAACTCCCAACAAGCAAAAATCCAGGACCAGATGGCTTCACAGGTGAATTATATGAAACATTTTATTTCATTTTATTTTTAAGATTTATGTATTTGAAGCGGGGAGGGGCAGAGGGAGAAAGTCTCAAAGAGATTCCGCACTGAGCGCAGAGCCAAACACAGGGCTCCATCTCACGACCCTAAGGTCACAACCTGAGCCGAAACCAAGAATTGCCCACTTAATCGACTGCACCACCCAGGCCCCCTATGAAACATTTTAAAGAACAGTTAATACCTATTCTTCTCAAATTATCCCAAAAAACAGAAGAGGAAAGAAAGCTTCTAAATTCATTCTGAGACCAGAATTATCCTGATACCAAAACCAGATGAGTATGCCACAAAAAAGAGAACTACAGGACAGTGTCTCTGATGAACACATATGTTAAAATCCTCAACAAAAATATTAGCAAAACAAATCCAACTACACATTAAAAAAAAATCATTCACCACGATTAAGTGGGATTTATTCCCGGATGCGAGGGTGGCTCAATATTCACAAATCAGTCAACTTGATATATCAATAAAAGGATAAAAATCATATGATGATTTCAATAGGTGCAGAAAAAGCATGACAAAATACAACATCCATTCATGATAAAAACCCTCAAGAAAGTAGGTTTAGAGGGAACATATACCAACATAATAAAGGCCATATAGGAAAAACCCACAACTAACATCATACACAACAGGGAAAAACTGAGAGCTTTTCTCCTAAGGTAAGGAACAGAACAAGGATGTCCACTCTCACCACTTTAATTCAACGTTGTACTGGAAGTCCTAGCCACAGCAATCAGATAACAAAAAGAAATAAAAGGCATCCAAATTGGTAAGGAAGAAGTAAAACTTTCACTATTTGCAGAAGACATGATATTATTATACAAAGAACCCCAAAGACTCCACCAAAAATCTACTAGAATAAATGAATTCTGTAAAGTTGCAAGATACAAAATCAATATACAGAAATCCACTGCATTTCTATATACTAATAATGAAGCTGTAGAAAGAGAAATTAAGAAAATAATCCCCTTTATAATTGCACCCAAAATAAAATACCTAGGAATAATCTTAACCCAGGAGGAGAAAGACCTGTACTCTGAAAACTATAAAACACTGATAAAAGAAATTGAAGATGGCACAAAGAAATGGCAAGATATTCCATGCTCATGGACTGGAAGAACAAATATTGTTACAATGTCCATACCACCCAAAGCAATCTATGAATTTAATGGAATCCCTATCAAAATACCAACAGCACTTTTCACAGAACTAGAACAAACAATCCTAAAATTTGTATGGAACCACAAAAGACCCCAAATAGCCAAAGGAATTTTGAAAAAGAAGAAGAAACCTGGAGGTATAATAATCCTGAATTTTTCAAGATATAGTACAAAGCTGTAGTAATCAAAACAGTATGGTACTGGCACAAAAACAGACACATAGATCAACAGAATAGAATGGAAATAAACCCAGAAATAAAACCATGATTATATGGTCAATTAATCTTTGACAAAGGAGACAAAAATATGCAATGAGAAAAAGACAGTCTCTTCAACAAATGGTGTTGGGAAAACTGGACAGCCACATGCAAAAGAATGAAATTGGCTTTCTTACATCATACACAAAAATAAACTCAAAATGGATTAAGGATCTAAATGTAAGACCTGAAACCATAAAAATCCTAGAAGAGAACACAGGCAGTAATTTCTCTGACACTGGCTATAGAAATGTTTTTCTAGGTATGTCTCCTGAGGCAAGGGAAACAAAAGCAAAAATAAACTGCTGGGCTATATCAAAATAAAACTTCTGCACAGCAAGGGAAACAATCAACAAAACTAAAAGGCAACCTACTGAATGGGAGAAGATATTTGCAAATGGCATATCCAATAAAGGGTTAATATCCGAAGTATATAAAGAACTTATAAAAACTCAATGCCCACTAAAAAAAGAAAAAGAAAAACAGCAAATCCAAAAAAACCCTCAATGTCCAAAAAACAAATAATCCAATTAAAAATGGGCAGAAGACATGAACAAACATTTCCAAAAAAGATAAACAGATGACCAACAGATACATGAAAAATGTTCAACATTACTTGAAATCCAAGTCAAAACTACAATGAGACATCACCTCACACCTGTCAGAATGGTTAAAATCAACAACACAAGAAACAAAGGTGGGTTGGGGAGGATGTGGAGAAAAAGGAAGCCTCTTGCGCTATTGTTGCGATTGCAAACTGGTGCAACCACTCTGGAAAACAGTATGGAGGTTCCTCAAAAAGTTAAAAATAGAACTACCCTACAATCCAGCATTCACACTACTGGGTATTAACCCAAAGAATACAGAAACACTAATTCAAAGGGATACATGCACCCCAATGTTTATAGCAGCATTATGAATAATAGCCAATGGGGCACCTGGGTGGCTCAGTTGTTAAGGGTCTGCCTTCGGCTCGGGTCATGATCCCAGGGTCCTGGGATCGAGCCTCGCATTGGGCTCCCTGCTCGGCAGGAAGCCTGCTTCTCCCTCTCCCACTCCCCCTGCTTGTATTCCCTCTCTTCGCTGTGTCTCTGTCAAATAAATAAATAAAATCTTTAAAAAGAAAAAATAGCCAAGATATATGGAAGCTGCTCAAGTGTCCATTAACTGATGAATGGATAAAGAAAATGTGGTGTATATATACAATGAAATAGTGTTCAGCCATAAAAAAGAATGAAATCTTGTCATTTGCAACAACATAGATGGAGCTAGAGAGTATAATGCTAAGCAAAAGAAGTTAGAAAAAGACAAATACCATATGATCTCACTCATATGTGGAATTTAAGAAACAAAAAGCAAAGGGGGGAAAAAAGAGAGAAAAGCAAACCAAGAAACAGACTCTTAACTACAGAGAACAAACAGAGGGTTAACCAGAGGGGAGGTTGGTGGCGAGATGGGTGAAAATAGGTGATGGGAATTAAGAAGTACACTTGTCATGATGAACCCCTGGTGATTAAAATAAAAACTTCTAAAAAATGCAATTCAAAAACAGGAAAAATTCAATCATATTGTTTTGGAATGAATACATAGGTGGTAAAACCTAATATGATTATCAGAAGCCTGGCTGATTACTTCCAGTGAGGAATGTATTATGATCCAGAAGGGTACACAGTAGTTTCTGGGGCGCCAGTACTGTTCTATTTCTTGAACTGGATGCTTCCAGAAATATGTATCTTGGATACTTTTTGTAAAAATATGTTATACTTCACATTAAAAAAAAAAAAACGGGATGGTAAGGATAAAACACCAGTCCACACAGATGAATACAGCTAGAAAAAAACATAGTTATGTTGACTGGTTCATAACCATAAACCCTAAAGGGAGGTTCGGGCTGCCAGGTAATCATACATTTGCCCACTAACTCTCCTAGAAATATTTTATACCTTTCTGTTCTGAAACCTCCAGCGTCTCCTCTCCCATCCTCATCTTCAGTTAACTATTGTTTCCTACTTCACTGAGAAAAATGGAAGTAAAGCCAACTTCCACAGACTTACCACCATAAATACCCATGTCCCAGAATTTTGCATCCACATATTCTACCTTCCCTCAGAGCTCAACTCTCCATGCTACATCCTAAGGCTAGTCCACCTATTTGTGCACCAGATCCCATTCCTTCTTGCCTTCTCAAAGACAGTATTACAGCAACTCTCCCATCTGTCACCCATATCATCAATTTCCTTCAGTAAACGTGCTACTATGTCTTAACCCAACTTCTCCACCAACTGCTACCACATTTCTTCCGCTTTTAGTTAAATTTCTTGAAAAAGTTGTCTGCAGTTACTGTCTCTGATCCTTTTCCTTCCATTCTCTCCTAAACCCACCACAATCTCGGGTTTTTGGCTGGTCAAAACTGCTCATCAAGATAATCAATAACTTCTTTTTTTTTTTTTTTTAAAGATTTTATTTATTTATTTGACACAGCGAGAGAGGGAACACAAGCAGGGGGAGTGGGAGAGGGAGAAGCAGGCTTCCCGCGGAGCAGGGAGCCCGACGCGGGGCTCGATCCCAGGACCCTGGGATCATGACCTGAGCCGAAGGCAGACGCTTAACGACTGAGCCACCCAGGCGCCCCCAAGATAATCAATAACTTCTTATGGTCAACTGTTGGCTCTCATCTTCCTTATTTATCAGGAGCACGTGACACAGGTTCTATCACTCCTTGCTCTTTGACAGATCTGCATCACTTTGGTTTTTGGCAAAGCACTCTTTTCTGATTTTCCCCTTATATATAAACCGGTCATTCCTGCTCCATCTCCACTGCTGGCTGATTCCTCTTCTTCCTTACTTAATGTTGGAATATCCCAGTATGTCTTTGGTATTCTTCCATCCACCTATACTCATTCTCTTGGTACTGTCATTCAGACTCATGATTTAAATACATCTTTATACAACACCTCCAGTTCAGATCCTTCTCTTAAACTCCAGACTCATTTATAATGTCTACTAGACATCTGAAATTCCACATGTCCAAAACTAATTTCCCCAATTTTCCCCCAAAACCTGCTCCACCACTTATTAACCATCCTTATCTCTATTTAAGGCAATGCCACCCTGTTGCTAAGACTAAAAACTCTGGCGTCATCCTTGTTTTCTCTCCCCCAATCTAGACCATTAATAAATCCAGGGTATTTCCATCTTCCAAATATATCCAGAATTTAAGATTTCTTCACCTCCTCCACTGTTACCACTCAGTCCAAGCCATATTCATATCTCACTTGGATTATTGCAATGGCCTCTTATCTTGTCTGTTTATACCCTTGACCCTCTACACCCTATTCTTAATGTAGCAGCAGAAAGACCCTTTTAACATTTAATTTACATATTACCTTTCACCTGCTCAAAATCCTGTAATGGCTACTCATCTTACTCAGATGAAAAACCAACTATGCATGCCCAGGACAATATAAACCTTTTCTTTTCTGGGTTTAGGAAGCATAAAAATAAACGTGATTCCTAAAGCCAATCCTCAAACCACTTCTGGCCTAAGAATAACTTTTACTTACTCCACACTGAATGAGGACAGTGTAGTACATTTTTATAAATGTCTCTGTTTATTCCTTTTAACATGTGGCTTTTCCTATTTTTTGTTAATGTTATATTTTTAATAAAATAACCGTTACTGTAAATGGAAGGTTTTTTAAAACACTTTATCACTTGCAAAATAAAGTTTTGGTAGAACTAAATTTTAATGCCTTTACCATTTCTCCTCTCTATGCATTTTTATCTGAACTAAAAACCAGAACACTTTCACTGGTATATGGAATTGAAAAGTCTGGGGCTACTAGCCAAAAGGGTTTAACAAGCATGTACTAAAGCACAGGTAAGGAGAAATTATACTGACTAGATTATTAGACCCCTCCCCAGCTCTGTCAGGACTAGCTGTGTGACATTAAAGTTTTTTGCCTCTCTGATCCTCTCTTTCCTCATCCATAATGCCCATTAAAGTACCCATTTCATAGAAATAGGAAAATTAAATGAGTTGATACATTTAAAATATATTGACACATAATAGCCACATGTGTGTTTAGTTAGTGCAACACTATTAACTACATATTTAGTTAATGCAATGTTAATACAGTAGTGTATGGTGGGAGAGAGAGTGCAAGGAGGGTTAGTGGGAGTGGATCATATTAACGCACAGAAGTATTTTATCCATTTAGGTTCAGAACTGCTGGCATATGGTGATAATAAAAAGCATTTTGGTCAGATTCATTATTGTTTGTAAATTCTCTGCAGACCATTTACCCCCTTCTTGCCTTCACCAGCATACACCACAGCAAAAGACCATCTCTCACATTCACTCACTATTAACAGAGTAATAGGCATAGTATATGGCAAGGACTCAGAAGGCAGTATTAGAGTAAGGTCACCACGTATTCTTAAATAAACTTATGGTGATTATTTAGAGAATAAAAATATTCACTTACCTTTTTTGAATTTATGTACGGGGAGTTTCTTAAGTTGATCTTTACGAAGTCTGTTTCTTCTAGCTCTATGTCTGTCCTGGATGAATTTTGTAATCTAAAAATAAAGAAACAAAAAACAAATCAGATATTAAACATGCAAATAGAAAATGGCCATTAAAATAACAGACATGTTTCTGGATAGCTGCTGTAAATCAATTCAATTTACTTAAACCCCAATTGCAGTATCATTAATTGAAGCACTAATTACATAAGTGAACAGTTCACCTCAAATTATCCTTTGAATTTTTAATCATTGACCTAAGTTATCTTTATCTACTCCAACAGAAACATTATAAATAACACAGAACTGTTTGTTTATAAATATAAATGATAGACCACAGGTTACAAAGACTCCACTGGATCAAGAAGAAGGCAGAGTTGAAATTTCTATAAGTTACAAACTAATAAAGTTTTCAAACATACATTTATTAGTTACTGCACTTCCAGTTGTAAGCAGCAAACTGAATAGAAGTACTACAAAACGCCTGTACTACAAATACTCAGAAATGCTGGATAAAATATGCAAAATATTTCCAAATATAAGTGACTCTGCTTGCAAGAATGAAAAGGAAGTCTACAGGGCCAGAGCCAAATGCCCAAAGTTACATCCATAAAACGGAAATTCTGATAAATTTGACTGTATCAATGTTAAGGACTTCTATCCTCAAAAGACACTTAAAAAATAAAAGACAAACCACAGACTGAGAGAAAAGATTTGCAAATTGCATATTTGATAAGGGATTTGTATCCAGAATTTATGAAGAACTCAAAATAAAAAAAAAAAACCAAACAAGCAAACCAATAGAAAAAAAAAATGGACAAAATATCTGAATAAACGCTTCATCACAGAAGACAGCTGCATGGAAAATAAGCACTGGAAGAGATACTCAACATAATTAGTCAATGACAAATGACAGTTCAAATCACAAATGCCACTATACACCCCATGAAAATGACTAAAATTAAAAAGAGTAACTATGGGGCGCCTGGGTGGCTCAGTCGTTAAGCATCTGCCTTCGGCTCAGGTCATGATCCCAGGGTCCTGGGATGGAGCCCCGCATTGGGCTCCCTGCTCAGCGGGAAGCCTGCTTCTCCCTCTCCCACTCCCCCTGCTTGTGTTCCCTCTCTTGCTGTCTCTCTCTGTCAAATAAATAAAATAAAATAAAAACCTTAAAGAAAAAAAAAAAAAGACTAACTACATCAAGTGTTGGCCAGGAAGCAGAGGAACTGGCGCTGATATGCTACTGGTATAACCCCTTGAGAATGCTGATGGCTTTTTTATAACTTTAAACACACATTTACCATATGACTCAATCATCCCACTTCTACTTATATTTACCCAATGGAAATGAAAGTACCAATTCATATAGCAACTTGTACACAAATGTCCATGTCAGCTTTATTTGTAATCTCCAAAAACCAGAAACAACTCAAATGTCTATCAACAGGTAAATGGATAAACTGTGATATATTTATATAATCAAATATAACTGGGTTAAAAAAAATGAATCAATACACTCAATAAAATATATGAATCTCAAAATAATCATCCTGAGAAAAAGAAGGCAGACACAGAAAAGTACATAATATATGACTCCATGTGTATAAAGCTGAAAAAAATGGCAACTAATATATAATGACCAAAAGCAGATCTGTGTTAGGGATGGGGGGGTGGGAAAAGGATGAGGACGTGAAGGGGTGAGAGCGAGGGATGATTATGAAGCTTGAGGAAGTTTTTTGAGTTGACTGATATTTCAGTATCTTGATTGTGGTAGCGATTTCACAGGTAGGCGTGTGTGTGTGTGTCTCAAAACTTACCAAATTGTATAATTTAAATATGTGCAATTTATTATATGTTAATTATACCTCAAAAGTGATTATTAAAAAAACTGAATAGGAACCACTAGAATAACAACCCTATAATTTAAATTTTTAAACCAGTAGGAGAAAGACCGAGACAGAGTTGAGTAATCCAAATCTGCAAAGAAGAAAAAATAATAAAATGTAAGCAATAGAAATTATTCCAAATATATGTGTAATCACAAAAATATAAGTAGATTAAATTCACCAGTTGTTTTTTTTGAAGAGTACATCATATTGGATAAAGAAAAAATTCCAAACATATGCTATTTATGAGACAAAAAATTAAAACTTAATGACACATTAAGAAAAATATAAAGGTAAAAAATAAAGGAATAAAGATATACCATGGCAATACAAGAAAAAGAAAAATTGATGTATCAAGTAAAACAGAACTTAAGACAAAAATCATCATTAGGAGGTAGTCATGACAATGATTAAAAAAAAAATCCTAGAAAAACGACAAAATTATGGGCATTCACGAGCTCAGTAATTTACAGTTGAAGCAGAGAAAAAAATTAGACTACAGACCTATGCTGCCCAATATGATAGCCACTAGGCACTTGAAATGTGATTAGTTATCATTTGAGATTTGCTATAAAAGTATAAAATATACACCAGATTGTAAATACTTAGTAAATGTAAAATATATTTTATAGTTATTTGTATTAACTGAATGTTGAAATACATTTTAGATTTATCAGGTTAAATTTAGTATTTAAATTAATTTCACCTGTTACTTTTTATCTTTTTAATTTGGCTACCAAAAAATTTAAAATTACAATAAATGTGGCTTCACAGTATTGTTCTATTGCCTAGTATTGTTTTAGAAAACACAAGAGTACAAAAACTGTAGAGAACTGTGATGATTGCACAATTCTGTGAATATACTAAAGACCACTGAATTACGTACTTTTAATGGGTCGATTTTATGTTATGTGAATTCTATCTCGATAAAACGGTTTTAAAAATATTTTTTGAAAAAAGACTATACAAAACAGTTGCACAAGCGCAAACTAATGTACATACCTAGAACTCTGCACTCCATAATTCTTTTCACATATGTGGGGGATGTTCACAAAATTTAGCCACAAAGCAGGTCTTTGGAAATAACCAAAGAATCTATTAACATACAGTGTCTTCTGACCACAATAAAACTGAATTAGAAATCAATAGAAAAAGAAGATATGGAAAAAATATATGTATTTTGGAAATTTAAAACTTTATTAAAATAGTTCAGATGTCACAGAAGAAATCATAGTGGATATATGATCATGGAGAAATACGATCATGAGAAATAAGATCATGAACTGGCAGACAGAGGCAGGTGGAGTACCTAACACAGTGGAGAAAGAAATACAACTTTTTACTGAACCATAGAATTAGATTACCTTACCCACCCAGATACAAACAAAACAACTCTAGAATGGGACAGGCCTTCCCTTCACCCAGTCCTAGAATGCAAGAACTAGTCCTGGATGAGGTGGAGATAGGTTAATCCCAAGAGAAAGGTGGAGCTGAGCAAAACATGCCCTAGGTTGATTCTTCCCAAATACAACACACAGATCAGATATGTCCTCTCTCCTAAGACCAAATGAGTGAAAGGGTAAAGAAGGGCTAGGAGTTATAGTACTTGAGTTCTCCCTTCTTGATCGAAACATCAAGAGTGGTAAAGAAACATCCTATATAACAAAAAAAAATTTTTAATGTAAGCCAAATTAAAATACAAATATTCCTTACCAAAAGCTATGAGTTGCAGCTAAAGTAATTGTTAAACAGAAATTTATAACCTAAATGAGTATACCAGAAAGAAAAATATTAATAAGCATTCAGCTGAACAGGCTAGAAAAAGAAAAGCAATCTTACCCAAATAAAATAGAAGAAAGAAAATTATGCTAAGAGCAAAAATTCATGAACAAATTGTGTTGGGAAAAGTGGACAGCCACATACAAAAGAATGAAACTGGACTACTTTCTTACACCATACACAAAAAATTGCACAACATTACTTGACCATCAGAGAAATACAAATCAAAATCACAATGAGATATCACCTCACACGGTCAGAATGGCTAAAATTAACAACTCAGGAAACAACAGATGTTGGTGAGGATGCGGAGGAAGGGGAACCCTCCTACGCTGTTGGTGGGAATGCAAGCTGGTGCAGCCACTCTGGAAAACAGTATGGAGGTTCCTCAAAAAGTTGAAAATAGAGCTACCTTACGACCCAACAATTGCACTACTACGTTTTTATTCACAGGATACAAACGTAACGATATGAAGGGGCACATGAACCCCAATGTTTACAGCAGCAATGTCCACAGCAGCCAAAATATGGAAAGAGCCCAGATGTCCATCGAGAGATGAATGGATAAAGAAGACGTGGTGTGTGTGTGTGCACACGCGCACATATACACACACACACACACGAATATTATTCAGCCATCAATAAGAATGAAATCTTGTCATTTGCAACAACATAGATGGAACTAGAGGGTATTATGCTAAGTGAAATAAGTCAGAGAAAGACAAATACCGTAGGATTTCACTCATATGTGGAATTTAAGAAACAAAACAGATGACTATGGGGGAAGGGAAGGAAAAATAAAATAAGATGAAAATTGAGAGGGAGGCAAACTGTAAGAGACGCTGAACTCCAGGAAACAAAATGAGGGTGGCTGGAGGGAAGGGGGTAGGTGGAAGGGATAATTGGGTGATGGGCATTAAGGAGGGCACTTGTAATGAGCACTAGGCCTTATATGCAACTGATGAATCACTAAATTCTACATCTGAAACTAATGAAAAAAAAAAGAGCAGAAATTCAGGAGATAGATAAAAAAAGAAAAGTGAAGACTTTAGAATTTAACTTCCACTGGAATCTAAGCTGCTTTATATCAGGCATTTTTACCAGTTTGGTTCACTGATGAATCTTCGGACCCCATAGCAGTGCATCATAGATGCAAAATAAATATTTGTTGAGTGAAAGGAACAAGAGAAAACCCTCAAGGTCTACTTCTTTGAAAGACAAAACAGATAAACTTCTGAAAACACTGTGAAAGGCATGGACAAATATGAATAAAGAGAACTCATTTCACATACAGTAGAAATTCTCTTTAAAAAAAATTCTCTTTAAATTGTTATGTGAGTAGCACTTGATTCCACTATACTGGAAAATAGATAAAATAGACAATTTCTTAGAAATATAATCTAGGGGGAGCCTGGGTGACTCAGTCGGGTAAGTGTCTGACTCTTGATTTCGGCTCAGGTCATGATCTCAGGGTTGTGAGATCAAGCCCTACATCGGGCTCCACGCTGGGCGTGGTAGTAGGAAAAGTAGACAACCACCTGAATGTCCAGGTAACTACGAAAAAAGTCAACAGGCCTAGATGATTTTGTAAACAACCTTCACCAAAAAGTAATATATAATCCCAACTTTATCAAAAGCTGTTTTAGAAAACAGAAAATAAGGGTTACTAGTTTTATGGGGCTAGTTTTATCTTGTCTAGTTATTTATTTGTAACTGCTTATAAGTGGACCCATGCGGTTCAAATCCATGTTGCTCAAGGGTCACCTGCATGGCAAACTACACACAACATTAAACTTACTGTCCTGACCATTTTTAAGTGTACGGTTCTGTGGCATTACGTACATTCACACTACTGTGCTACCATCACCGCCATCCATCCATAAAACTCTTTCCATCTTGCAAAACCGAAACCCTGTATTCATTAAACAACAATTCCCCACCCTCCCCTCCCTACAACCCCTGGCAACTACCAATCTACCTTCTGTCTCTGAAATCTGACTACTCTAGGTACCCCATATGAATAGAATCATACAGTATTTGTTCTTTTGTGACTAGCTTATTTCAGTTAGCATGTCTTTAAGGTTCATCTACATTGCACATGTATCAGAATTCCCTTCGTTTTTGAAGCTAACATTCCATTGTATGTCTATACCACATTTTGTTTATCTGAAAACCCATTTTGTTCATCCACTGATGGACAATTTGGTTGCTTCCACCTTTGGGTATTACAAATAATGCTATTATGAACAAAGGTGTACAAATATCTGTCCAACTCTCTGTTTTCAAATCTTTTGGGTATGCACCCAAAGTGGAGTTGCTGGATATAATAATTTGTTTAATTTTTTGAGGACTTGCCATACTGTCTTCTACAGTGGCTGCTCCATGTGCTCATGGGATTGTCCAGTTTTGACGTCAAGATTATTCTAGGGGTGCCTAGGTGGCTCAGTAGGTTAAGAATCCAACTCTTGATTTCGGCTCAGGTCATGATCTCAGGGTTGTGAGATTGAGCCCTGCTGAGTATGGAGTTGGCTTAAGATTCTCTTTCTCCCTCTCCCCCTCCTCTCTTGCTCCCTCACCCTCTCTCTATCTCTCTCCCTCCCTAAAAAACAAAACAAAATAATCCATTTTTAAAAAAAGATTATTCTGGCCCCATAATACTAAAACTTTCCCTTATCTGGACATTCAAAATGCTAGTATTTTATTTAGGATTTTTGCATCTGTACAAGTGTAGAACTAACTGATCCGTATTAGAAATCTGAGTAATCCAAAATGCAAAGTCAAAATTTATACATTATAATCAAATACAAGGATTTTTAAAATTTACAAAATAATGTAATCCAACATAAAAAGAGTAAAAGAGAAAAAAACCAATGATCATTACAACAGATAAAAGACATATAATTCAGCACCCATTCATCATTAAATAAGGAAAAAGAAAATTTTGGTTTATTTCTAATCCTTATACAGTTTTTTTTCTCTCAATTTATCAGAAAAGACAGCATACTGTTAAATAGGAGGTTCAACAGTAAGTAGCCTTTTTTTGTTTTTTCTGACTTTCTAGGGAAGTCTCCTAGTAAGTTAACCATTTAATGATGTTCATTTTCAGTTTTTAGTCAATAATCTTTACTGATTTAAGGGTATTTACATCTACTCCTACTCTGCCAATGGTATTTTTTGTTATTCTTTCTATTATTTTTTGCTCTATACTGAAAACCTCAAGGAATCAATAAATTCAAATTACCGGAGTAGAATTCAGCAAGTTTGTAGATACAAGATTAATATATAAAAATGAAGTCCAGTGTCCAAATCTTGGTTTCTAAATATAACTCTTCAGTAAAAGAAACCAGGGCTCCTTGAAGAAATGTCTAATTCTAGGGCTGGGGCAAGAAAAATATGAGTCTGAAGCTTCTTATAGTACCAGATACTGAAGAAGTGATTAGAAAAACTAAAGGACGCATCAAATCAAAGGGACAAATGACCCATCTTGACAGAGCGCTCCCTGGCCAAAGTTCAAAATTTGAACAAGATAAACAAGTAACATGGTATTGGATTATAACCCAAAGTATAAAATAAATATACAGGAGTACATATTAATACAAATAAATGATTGAAGAAATAAATAAATGCCAAGAAGAGGCACATCTTTCTTACAGAAGAATTCCAAATAATGTATATAGTAGATACTCTCTCCAACTCCCCACTCCAGATATTGTCTGCCCCTCCCCACCTTTAGGGTGTGCTATACAAGTGCCTCACTTCCGAAGTAAGGATAGAATAGAAAATGAGAAAATTATTAACTTTATAAAAAAGGGGGAAAACCTGGCTTAACCAAGGAATGAATGTTAATACCATTAGTGATGTTATGCAGATACCATGTACACCCTGCCAGAAGAAGGGCACTTCACCTCTGTTTTTAAAAACTTATTACCGCCTCCCCAAAAAAACCTATAACCCAGTGTAATCATAAGAAAAACATCAGATTGAGGGACATTCCACAGGATACGTGGCCAAGACTCCCCAAGACTGTCAAGGTTCTGAAAAACAGAGAGAGACTGAAACTGACAGACTGTCAGAGAACAGAGGAGCCTGAAGACATACTAACTAAATAAAATGTGGTGCCCTGTTTTGGATCCTGGAACATAAAGAGAATATTAATGGAAACACTAATGAAATCTATACAAAGTCTGGAGTTTATTTACTAGTAATGTACCAAGGTTAGTTTCTTAGTTTTGACAAGTGGACCAGGGTAATGTAAAATGAGGGAAACTAGATGAGGAATGTACAAGAACGCTCTTTTTTGCAATTTTTCTGTAAATCTTAACATTATTAAAAAATTAAAAGTTTGTTTTAAAAAAAATCAATAATCTTCTTGTATCCTAATAATAACCACTTAGAAAATGCAATTTCAAAAGTCTAACAAAAGGGGCGCCTGGGTGGCTCAGTCGATTAAGCGTCTGCCTTCAGCTCAGGTCATGATCCCAGGGTCCTAGGATCAAGTCCCGCATAAGGCTCCCTGCTCAGCAAGGAGTCTGCTTCTCCCTCTATCCCTCCCGCCTGCTTGTGCTAATAAATAAATAAAATCTTAAAAAAAAAAAAGTCTAACAAAAGACATGCAAAATGTTTACAGAAAAAAAATTATTAAACTGATGGATATAAAAGATCTAAATAAAAAATACCACAGCATCACAGAAAGACTGAACATTTCAAAAATGGCTTTTACTCTCCAAATTAATCTATAATGTCCATATAATAATAAACTGGAATATTTTGAATGTTATTATAAATATTCTTTATAAAAAATAAAGTGAGAATACTGGGATTGTTTTATATGGTTGTGATTCTCTTTTAGTATCTATCTTAATACAGAGGTTTTCTCTTATCTGCTTCTGCCTTCAATTTGTTTTTGTATCACAAACCATGTAGCTTTTAGAAACTTCCACTTTAAACCCTGAGAGAATGAGGGTGACAAAAGGCAAATAATATCTTAGTATTATTATGAAAATAATGCTGACTTCACAGACCCATTAAGAGTCCTGGGACCATATTTTGGTAGCCACTGTTTTATAGATAATGTGTCATCACCCTTAACCTCAAGCATTCATGCTACTCTTTATTTACATTTTGATATGAAAATTTTCAAATACAGAGAAGAACTGAAGAAATTTTATAATACCCATATACCCACCACCTAGATTCTACAATTAACATTGTATTACACTTTTTTTTTTTTAAAGATTTTATTTGACAGAGAGAGAGACAGCGAGAGAGGGAACACAAGCAGGGGGAGTGGGAGAGTGAGAAGCAGGCTTCCCGCAGAGCAGGGAGCCCGATGTGGGGCTCAGTCCCAGGACCCTGGGATCAGGACCTGAGCCGAAGGCAGACGCTTAACGACTGAGCCACCCAGGTGCCCCTATATTACACTTTTTATCACCTATCTTTCCATCCCTCTATTTACCCATCAAAACACCTCTTTCTCATTTTTTTTCAATGCACTTCAAAGTACGTTGCAGATAATCAGTATATGTCTCCCCAAATACTTTAGCATATGTAACATTAGTTAGAGCTTAGTATTTCTTTTACAGTATTTTTTTCCTTAGGTAAAATTTCTATACAATGATACGCAAAAAATTTAAGTGTACAGACATTTGTGCAACCTCTCTCAAGATACAGAACATGACTTAGCCCCAAAAAGTTCCCTCATACCCTTCTCAGTAAATCCCTTACCCCCTTCTTCCTAGCCCCCCAGAAGCAATCACTGTTCTGATTTTTCTACCCAGATTATCTTCACCTTTTCCAGACCCAATCATATAAATGGACTCATACAATATGTACCCCTTTATGTAAGGCTCCTCTCACTCAATACAATGTTTTTTAGAACCATCCATACTATTTTTAAAAATATATTTAACATTAATTTACCTACCATGAAAATGACTATCAAGATGAGACAGATGCCCACTATGATAAGGAAGGGGATTAGATAGTATTCCAGAGGAAGACTAAATTCTGGAACTAAGATAATGTGGCCCCTAGAAGAAAACAAAAATTAGTAATTGAGAAATACTAAGAGTTGCCAAATTATAATGTTAATTAAAAACAAAAACATTGTTTAAAAGGCATTTAGACATTACAATTCAATCCACTATACACATCTCATCTTCTAATACAGGATTTCCAATAATTTAAGAGATACGTTCTCCATCTTTGTTTCTTCTACGTATTTGCCAAAATAACTTGCCTACATAATTAAAGAAGCTTTTAGACTGGGTACAGGAAATCTGCCAATCAATACTTACTGTGTCCATCCTGGAAACATGTTATTTACTGAATTTAGGAACCTGGGCAAAATTCTGCATATTTTACATGCAAAATCAGCATTCAAACAATGGTAGTACCTTGGGTACTATGTCACCAAAACCCCCACCCCAGTGTCCATATTTATCCTATTCATTGGTTCCTCCTATGGTAAAGCTCTGAAGCCACTATTAACAAAAATATCTTCCCTCCTCCCTATATGTTTTACATGAACTTCTTATACCAGGTACAGTGGACATAGCCCCTGTACTCTATATTCATCTGTGAGATAAGGAATACAAAACTGGTAAAGGAATTAATAAGAACTGTAGCTTCCTCCCTATTCTCCACCCTCCCCATTGCTTGACTGGAAAAAGCTTAAAAAAAAAAAAAAGTATATGTTGTGGGGAAGGGATGGAGAATTCTACCTGCCTTGTTCCCCTTTGTTATTAACCATGTTATTACTTATGGTGGAATTACTATTACAAAAATTGACAGGGACTCATGAAATGAAACTGTGATCAGAATAGGCATGCTACTGGGGCGCCTGGGTGGCTCAGTCAGTTAAGTGTCTACCCTTGGCTCAGGTCATGATCTGGGGGTCCTGGGATTGAGCCCCACATGGGGCTCCCTGCTCAGCGGGGAGTCTGCATGTCCCTCTTCCCCTCACCCTGCTCATGCTGTCTCTCTCTCTAATAAAATCTTAAAAAAAAGAAAGAATGGGCACACTATTTTTGTTGTGTGAGCAAATTTTACATGGCTGCAAAATCCTGCATTAGAAAATATCTTCAGTGTGGGGAAGGGCCTGTATAATGGTAATAGGCCTGCTTTCTCCATTGTACTCTTGTGCTACCGACTAGTGTGGTGCCAGTAACACTACACTGTAACCCATTGCTGGGTGATTTTTAGGCAGTGAAGCCTGCTACTTCATAACACAAGGGTTAAATGCAAAACAAAAATTCTCAATAAAAGGGAAATAAAAACTGGTCAATTCCTTCCCCCACACAGAGATGTTTAGGACACCATAGGACTTAAGAAAAATAACATGAAATCAAATTAAGCAATTTTTAAGTCTTCATGCTATTATTTATTATATTCATATGTAGAGGGCTCTATCAAGCTTTACCAAATACAAAAACAAATAAAAAAGATAATGCAAGGAATTTCCCCCCAATAAGTTAAATGTTTTCCCAAAACTGCTGAGAATGCTAGAAAAAAAGTAGCTTTTTATTTCAATCACTTTCCAGCAGAACAGGGGATGACAAAAGATTTGCATGCGTTTTGTAGCTTTACATAAAATACTAAAATGACTGATCTATCAGGGTAAAAAGAGAAAAGCTGCAGGGCTGGGCTGCTGTATTTGATGACGTATCTTCCAGCATGAGGCCAGGTCTGGAAGTAATGTCCCTACGCTTGGCACAAATCTTCTGAAACCATCTGAGCCACTGCTGAGATAGTAACAGTGGTGCCACTTTTAAGTAGAAGAACCTTTCCGTATGACGCTAACCTTCTGCAACCTCCCTACCCCACTCCTACCAACCTGCTATAAATTAACATTGTCAGGGGTTAGAAGCCAGACTACTGCATACCTAAATTCAACCCATTACAGAATCTAAATATTTCAGCAATAGCAAACTTTACATCTCTTATATTGGTTTTCTTCTGCTCCTTTTACGTTAACAACTTTCTAATGTACATGTGGCATGGACGAGATAAACAAATAAACCCTGTCCTATGAGACAAGCCAAAGGGTTGCTCAGAAATGAACAGAACTGCCAGGTGAGAAGGAGCTAAACGAACAAAGCAGGAAGACTCAGGGAACTAGAAATTAAAAGACTTTATTGAAAACGTCCTACATATGTGTAACCACAGAAATGAATCAATTCCAGAATTTTCTTATAAGCACTGTGTTAGGATTCACAGACCTAGGTTCTAAATCTAGTGTTCTTTACGTCCTAATGCTTGCCTGCTATACCTCAAACCATTTTAGTTTACTATCAAGATGTACTGTGAGAATTTTTAAAGGGTCTACAACTGATAGAAGGTTTTAAGCATCTTAAAGCAAGAGTTCAATGCACATTCAAGACACTGCTATTTCGTAAGCAAATTGCTAATGGTGGAGGGTGGTGATAGTAATGATCCAGGGCAGGGAACTACAACAGACAATCAGTCTTCCAGCTTTATTTCTATTTCCTCTGTCTGTCTAGGCTCCCACAGTTGAGCCTACAGACTCCTCCCTCATGTCCTAACCCCAGGTGAATCTGTATCTGAAGGAGATACTGAAATAGTGTATTTTACCACACTGCCTCCACGTCCACCCCTCCACACAGTATACTCCATGAGCTCTGCAGCTAAGATTTGACCATCGAAGCAGAGTCCTAAGTAACTCAGGAAATAGTGTCTTATTCTCCTTTGTAGGAGTTCCCAGGCTAATTTCAAACCAGGTGTCTAGGCCTAACTTCCCAATCCCTCTGGGAAATGACTGCAAATATATATATATGGTTTCTATTTGGGGTGTTGGAAAGTTCTAAAATTAGAATGTGATGATGGCTGCACAACTCTATAAATATACTAAAATCACTGAATTGTATACTTTAAAATTGGTAAATTTTATAGTATAGAAAATATGTCTCAATAAAGCTGCATAAATTTTTGTTTGAAAGAACAAGCACACAAGAATAGCTACGAAAACCTAAAAGAGAGGAGTGGGAGTGGGGAAAGGCTAGCCCTATCAGATACTAATGCATATTATAAAACCCTATAACAAAAAACAGAGTGGTACTGGTGGGCAAAAGATAAAGAAAATTCAGTTATGTATGGAAATATGGCAACATCTAAACTGGATGAAGGTACAAACATTTGAAGTAGTAGTGCTGGGATAACTGGATGGTTATTTGACAAAAGATATAATTGGTTCCATTTCTCAAGCTCTACATAGGATAAATTATAAATAAGACAGAAATTTAATGTTAAAAATGAAACCATACAAGTATGAAATGTGGGTAAATTCTTCTGTAACCTAGAAGCAGGGGAAACTTTCCTAATACTCAAGACCAGCAGCCCATTGGAAAAGATTAACATATTTGCATTTATAAAATAATACAAAGGGTGCCTGGATGACTCAGCTGGTTTAGCGTCTGACTCTTGATCTCAGCTCAGTTCTTGATCTCAGGGTTCTGAGTTCAAGCTCTGCACTGGGCTCTACACACTGGGCATGGAGCTTCATTAAATAAATAATAAAAATAAAAATAAAAAATAAAGTAAAATTAAAATGACAAAGTATTAGAAAGTGCTTGTAATATATCACAAACAAATGGTTAACATACCTTATAAATAAAGAGCTTCTAAAAATAGAGAAGAAAATTACCAACAAGCTATAGAAAAAATGAGCTAAAGATAAATAATTCAAAGAAAAGCTCTTATATATAAGAAAAGATGCTCAATTTGCTCATATAAAGAAAATACATACTGAAACTACAACAGGAAACCATTCCTCCCCTATCTAGTAAAAACTGAAAAATCTAACATACTTTGTTGATGAGGCTGTGGGAAAAGAGACATTGTGTATCATTGGCACAACCCTTATGGATAGGAATTTACAGTATTTAGAAAAAATACAATACATTTAACCTCTGACCTAGCAATCCCACTTCTAGAAATCCAAAGGTATACTAGCAAAAACACAAAAACACTTCTACATAAGGTTATTCACTATAACACTATTTGTAACAGCGAAAGAATGCAAACAATTCTAATGTCCATCAGCAGAGGATCTGGCTGATTAAATTGTGGCCCATCTACAAAATGGAGTTCTATGCAGCTGTTAAAAAGGAATGAAGAATAGATCTACTCCTATGGTGTGATCACCAGGATATACTGTTAAGTAGGGGTGGGAGGGAGGAAGTATATGGTATGGTCTTTATGTATTGAGGGTGAAAGATAAGGGACAAGAGATAGGTATTTGATTATAATTTTAAAGAATTAAAGAATAAACTAAAAACTTTTTAAAATTGTTACTTAAGAGGTGCCTGGCTGGCTCAGTTGGAAGAGCATGCAACTCTTGATCTCAGGTCATGAGTTTAAAATGAATAAACTTTATTTTTTTTTTTTTAAAGATTTTATTTATCTGAGAGAGAGAGAGAGAGAGCACAAGCAGGGGGAGGGGCAGAGGGAGAGGAAGAAGCAGACTCCCTGCTGAGCAGGGAGCCTGACGTGGGGCTCGATCCCAGGAGCCTGGGATCATGACCTGAGCCAAAGGCAGCCACTTTACCAACTGAGCCACCCAGGTGCCCCAATAAATTTTAAAATTGTTACTTAAAAGGTTAGGATGGGAAGAGGATGGACAGAGCAGATGATACGTAGAAGCTGGACTTCTCTGAATATATACTGTGTTTTGTTGATTTTGACTTTAAGTTTATACATAATAATAAAAATCACAATGGGGGTAAAAAGCAATCCCTAAAATCTAAAAGCAACATGAATCAAATAGGCCTGTGCTTCCAGTTGATAGCATCAGCACACAGAATATTTTACATGTCTTTAAAACATGGTAATTTGATTTTAGATCCTTATTATGATATACCCTAGAAAGAATGTTTTGTTAAAACAGCAGTAGTGTTGGTATTGTTCTGTTATGTGTGTATTGTGCAACTAAAAAAGTGTCTCTGAGCACATAAAAATAAAATATAGATGTAAGATCAATGAAGTACAGTAAAAATCCTTCAGTCCTGAATTTAGGTTGGAAGCAATAGTATGCACTCATGATTTTTTGTATCTTTAAAAACATATTATTCTACCTGAAAGCCTTACCCTGTAAAACAAAAACCAAAAAATAAAAAAACAAAAAGCTTATATATTTCTTAGTTTTATCCTCTGAAAAGCTCTAGAAATAATGACAAACCAAGGAGCAATGATCACCCTTCAGTGTCTAAGCACCATATCCAATTAAAAGGAGCCAGAGCTCCTTGAAAAAATGACAGGTTCCAAGTCAGGGGGAGGAAAAGAACAAGATGGGCCTGGAACATCTTGTCATACAGAAAACAAGGAGCAATCAAAAGCTCCGGATTTACATCAAAGAAATTTGGATTAAACTTGAAGTTTGAAATGGGAAAATGTGAACATCAATAAAGATAATAACTGCTGAGTGAAATAAGTCAATCAGAGAAAGACATGTATCATATGATCTTACTGATAAGAGGAATTCTTAATCTCAGGAAACAAACTGAGGGTTGCTGGAGTGGTGGGGGGTGGGAGGGATGGGGTGGCTGGGTGATAGACATTGGGGAGAGTATGTGCCATGGTGAGCGCTGTGAATTGTGTAAGACTGTTGAATCACAGACCTGTACCTCTGAAACAAATAATACATTATATGTTAAAAAAAAAAAAAAAAAAGAAGATAGCAGGAAGGGAAAAATGAAGGGGGGGAAATCAGAGGGGGAGATGAACCATGAGAGACTATGGACTCTGAGAAACAAACTGAGGGTTCTAGAGGGGAGGGGGGTGGGGGGATGGGTTAGCCTGGTGATGGCTATTAAAGAGGGCACGTACTGAAGGGAGCACTGGGTGTTATATGCAAACAATGAATCATGGAACACTACATCAAAAACTATTGATGTAATGTATGGTGATTAACATAACGTAATAAAAAAAGATAATAACTACAATGGGCTGAAGCATATTCAATGAGTTTTAACTCATGAGTTCATTATACTTTGAACATATATATAAATCATCTTTGGAAGATGCTAGTGAACCAAATCATTTTGAAAAACAGTAAACGAAGGGAAGGAATTGTTTATCCTAGCTTTTTTTTTTTTTTTTAAGATTTCTTTATTTGAGAGAGAGAGAGAGAGAGAACACATGCAGAAGCGAGGGGCAGAGGCAGAGGGAGAGAGAGAATCCCAAGCAGACTCCCCACTGAGCGTGGAGCCCGATGGAGGGCTCGATCCCAGGACCATAAGATTGTGACCAGAGCCGAAATCAAGAGTTGACACTTATTCGACTGAGTCACCCAGACACCCCTCTTTTTTTTTTTTTTAAGATTTTATTTTTAAATAATCTCTATATCCAACATAGAGCTCAAACTGACAACACTGAGATCAAAAGTCACATGCTCCACCAACTAAGCCAGCCAGGCACCCCTATCCTAGCTTTCTTAAACAGACTGTATATCAAGGTAATGAAATAATCGATAAGGTGCAAGTTCTCTTTATAGAAGCATCTCAGCTAATAAATGAAGAAGGAATTATAAAATTAGATATTTGCAAACCCTAAAGAACTAATGGAACTAGGAAGTTATCATCAATGATCGTTCACCATAGAGAGAGAACCAAATACTATGTGTCTCCTGATGGAAATACATAATAGCATATATAAAGTATCCTTACATTACCTATGCTTCTGGCCCTGTAATCACACTTGAATTAAAACAAACCTCTAGGGGCGCCTGGGTGGCTCATTTGTTAAGCGTCTGCCTTCCGCTCAGGTCATGATCCCAGGGTCCTGGGATCGAGCAGGAAGCCTGCTTCTCCCTCTCCCACTCCCCCTGCTTGTGTTCCCTCTCTCGCTGTGTCTCTGTCAAATAAATAAATAAAATCTTTAAAAAACAAACAAACCTCTAGAACTAATTAGCAATTAATAGGAAAAATAAGTAACAAAGGAAAACTCAATACCCCATGGATGCAATCAGAAAAGTTCAGGTACATTTTACAGAATAACCCAATTTCTTCAATAAATAAATGACTAGGGAAAAAAAAAAAGACACATGGCAAATTTACGGATTAAAAATAGCGTCATCACATGCCCTGATTTGCCTGGGTGAGTTGTGGTTTATGCCTGTTGTCCCAATGTAATCATTAAAAGTAATTCTTTTCACTCTCAACAGTCACCTCAATTAAAAGAAACTTAAAAAAAAAAAAATTAAGACATAAAGAACCATTGCAATGTATGGGCATTACTTAGATTCTGCTTCAAACAAATACTTAAAAAAAAGAATTTCAGACAGTTGGGAAAATCTGAAGACTAAAATATGTGTTGATATTACATTAATGTATACTTCCCCCCCAAAAAAACAATGATAGTATGTTTTTATATGTAAAAATATCTTCCAGTGATATACTCTGAGATATTTACAGTAGAAATGACAGGATGTCTGGGACTTGCTTCAAAATAATCATGGTGTGGGAAAGAAAGAGGTTGAAGGGGGTGGGGTTTGAGGATGGACAGTCAAAAAAACTGATTATGTGTTGATAATTTTGAAACTAAATGATCAGATTCATTATACTCATCTCTCTACTTTTAAATATGCTTGGAAGTTTCCATAATAAAAAGTAGAGTAAGTGTTGGTTAGTATGTTAGAGAAAGGGGAACTCTCGTGAACTATGGGTGGGAATGTTAATTGGTGCAACCACTGTGGAAAACACTGTGGAGGTTCCTTAAAAGATTAAAAATAGAAATGCCATATGATCCAGTGATTCTACTATTGGGTATTTACCTAAAGAAAACGAATACACTAATTCAAAAAGAAACATGCCCCCTATGTTTATTGCAGCATTATTTATAATTGCCAAGATATGGAAGCAACCCAAGTATCCATCAAAAGACAAATGGATAAAAAAAATGTGGTATGTAGGTGTACAAACACACACAAACATACATACACACAATAGAATATTATTCAGCCATTAAAAAAGAATGAAATCTTGCCACGTGACAGCATGGATGGACCTAGTGGGTATTATGCTAAGTGAAGTAAGTGGACAGAGAGACAAATATCAAAAGATTTCACTTATATGTAGAATCTAAAAAACAAATCAAACAAAAACACAGATTCTTAAATACACAGAACTGGTTGTTGCCAGAGGGGAAGCGTGGGTGGTGATGGGTGAAACAGGTGAAGGGGGTTAAACAGACAACAAACTCCAGTTATAAGTTGCAAAGATAAGAGTACAGCATAAGGAATACAGTCAATAATACTGTAATAACACTGTATCATCACAAATGGGGACTATACTTATCATGGTGAACACTAAGTTATGTATAGAATTATCAAATCACTATGCTGTACACCTAATACTAATATAACACTGTGTGTCAACTATGCTTCAATAATTTTTTTAAGAGGCGCCTGGGTGGCTCAGTCAGTTAAGACCGTGCCTTCAGCTCAGGTCATGATCTCAGGGTCCTGGGACCAAGTCCCGTGTTGGGTTCCCTGCTCAGTGGGGAGTCTGCTTCTCCCTCTCCCTCTGACCCTTCACCCCCTAACTTGTGCTCCCTCTCTCTCATAAATAAATAAAATAGGGAGGAGGGGCAGGAGAGGGAGAAGCAGACTCCCCACTGAGCAGGGAGCCCAATGTAGGGCTCGGTCCCAGGACCCCAAGATCATGACCTGAGCCAAAGGCAGAGGTATAACCGACTGAGGCACCCCACAAATAAAATCTTTAAAAAAAGTAATTTTTTTTAAGTAGAATAAATTTATGGGTGGGTGGGTAGGTAGGCAGGCAAACATGGGACAGACAAAGGCCAGCTGACAGATGGATGAGGCAGATGTGTGCACATGTTTATGGTCCCTTATGCACAATTATGAAACTTAAAAAGCCTTAAAAAATAATGTTGGCAATTCATCTGATAGTCAACCTGAACTGAACTGACATGATAAAATACCCATGCATTCACTGCAGATATAGATAATTTGTTTGATTCTGGGATGCTGCCTCAAATTATATTTGGAATTGTACTTAACATCTAAAAATCCAAAAAATTTTTAATTCCCCAATACATCTGTCCCCACAAGTTAAGATAAGGGATTTTGTGGAATTGTATTACCATGGAAAGGGTCCAAATATTAAGTAAATAAAGCATGTTACAAAATACTATATACTGCATGGTTCTATTTAGTGAGCACATCATCATTAACTAATATGAGTATTCAAAAATGGGGAAAATTTAAAGTTTTTAAAAAAGTAGCTGCTGCCGTTAGAGAAGAGCAGTATAGGTACTTCCATTTTAATGCTTTATATTTCTGAATTTTTCCATATTTTACCAGCATGTATTACTTTTTAATTTAAAAAGTCATGATTTTATAATAAAAACCAAAAAAGACTCTTTATGACACATATTAAAATATACAGAATTTTGGGGGCACCTGGGTGGCTCAGTTGGTTAAGAGACTGCCTTCGGCTCAGGTCATGATCCTGGAGTCCCGGGATCGAGTCCCGCATCGGGCTCCCTGCTCAGCGGGGAGTCTGCTTCTCCCTCTCCCGCTCCCCCCTCTTGTGCTCTTTCTCTCTCTCACTCTCTCTCTCAAATAAATAAATAAAATCTTAAAAAAATATATATATATACAGAATTTTTCTCAATGAGGGAAAAATATTGAGGCAAAA
Source organism: Leptonychotes weddellii (assembly GCF_054177405.1). Lineage (NCBI taxonomy): Eukaryota > Metazoa > Chordata > Mammalia > Carnivora > Phocidae > Leptonychotes > Leptonychotes weddellii. The sequence goes on along the minus strand of NC_138369.1, from coordinate 90,729,775 downwards.
GTATTAGTTTACCCCTCTACTAACTAAACAAGCATGGTTGACAAAATACCATCTTAACATAACTATTTCTAAGCACATTCCAAATTACATTCCGGAACTTAAAAAAGATGTTCTGAGCATATAATAGGTGAACATATTTTAAATATCGAAACTGCGTAGGGAAAATGACAAAAACAATTAATAGAAAAACCTTCCCAGGGCACGTGGGTGGCTCAGTCGTTAAGCGTCTGCCTTCAGCTCAGGTCATGATCCCAGGGTCCTGGGATTGAGCTCCGCGTCCCGCTCCCTGCTCCGCGGGAAGCCTGCTTCTCCCTCTCCCACTCCCCCTGCTTGTGTTCCCTCTCTCGCTGTGTCTCCCTCTGTCAAATAAATAAATAAAATCTTATAAAAAAAAACAACTTTCCCTCTTCTTTTTATGCATTTTCAAATTCAAATGTTCATGGATTCCCCCCCCCAAATAATTAAAATTGGATTTCATTGTGCCAGTTTCGTCTTTTGGAAAATGTAGATAATAAGAGATAATAACAACCTCTAGAGGGTTGTTGTGAAAACTGAATGGATAAAGTGTAAAAGTCTTGCTTTCATGAGTGCTGGCACTTGGCCAAATACTCAATAAACATTATTGCTTTTATTACTAATATTGTTGTTATTATTCCTCTTAGTCAAAAGCCTGCTCCAGCCTACTATCTGCTCCATGGAAGAAGTTCTGAGGTGTTAACTGCAATGTTTTCTATATGACATGAAACAGCCGGGCCTCAGTTAGTTTTGGTCTATGTTAACCTGGTAATGAGATTTTAGGGGAAATTCCATTTACAAGTTTTTATTCCAAATGAAACTTTTTAAACTTGAAAACAAACTTTTTGTCTTTGTAAAAATTAAGTCAATAGCACACTGTGTTTTGGATTGTGTTTATAACAAATCTCTTTTTAATAAAATATAAATATGTCTTAATGAAAAGTGTCATATAAATGTAAATCACACTGTTACTAAATACCAATGATTTGATTGATCTATAAAAGGGAAAGTTTGGTACTTTTTTTAAAGATATTTATTTACTTATTTACTTACTTACTTTTTTATTTACTTATTTATACTTATTTATTTATACTTATTTATTTATTTATTTATTTGAGAGAGAGTGCACGTAAGCACAAGCAAGGAGAAGGGTAGAAGAAGAGGGAGAAGCAGGCTTCCCGCTGAGCAGGGAGCCCTCGCGGGGCTTAATCTAATCCCAGGACCCCAGGATCATGACCTGTGTCAAAGGCAGACACTTAACCGACTGAGCCACCCAGATGCCCTGAAAGTCTGGTATCTTTTTGGCAACATGGGTGCCTTAGGCTTTCTAGCATGAGTATATTTTCAAAATGTAATCATGCACAGACAACATATTACAATAGAGTCTTAAAATCATAATGACTTAAGAGATAATTTAGCACAGCAGAGTTCATTTTAAAACATAACCTTGGTTACAACTAATATAGTTCTACCCTAATATAAAGAATATTAAGCTACATGATTATTTTTTATATCCATTACTTACCCTTTTTCATATGTAAATTCATCTTTCAGGGAATTAGCTGATGATTCCCCAATAAAGACAGATGGAATGTCAATTTTCTTTAGCACATCAACTGTATAAAATAATAATAAAATTATTCTTAAAATCCCATACTCCGTGTACAATCAACTTTACTTTCTTCATAATAGCAGCAAATGCAACTGGAAACAATTACAATCAATTTAAATTGGTTGATTTTCCTGACTGCAGATTTATACCATCATCAATCACAGTGGTTGAGAAATACTATTACATTTACAATAACAAAAGCTAACATTTTGCATACATACATTATCATACTATCTCAACAGTCCTATGAAGATTAGATATAATTATTTTTAATATTTCCTTTTGATTTATTCTTCTATAGACATAATTAACTCTTAGAAAAGAGAAAGAAATTTTAAGGTTTTTTTCCACATACAACTTAAATGAAAAAGTGAAAAAGCTTTTTTTACATACCCATTCCCAGGAGACGTATAAGCCAAAGAATGTAAGAAAAGACCACTTTACAGAAGTCTCAAAAATGATACCACGTATCTATGGCTTTCCAGAGTGAAGGGCTGACAGAAGTTGAGAAAGGGCACAGAATAGGAAAGCCGAGTAAATTTCTACTTCCTCCTAAGCCTGGAGTTCATGGTAAAGCTTTGTTTTGTTTGGTGTCTTAAGAAACTGGACTCTTATATACCTATTTATAAAACCAAAATCAAGTGCCAACAAAAGAGAAGTTTGTAAAAATTACCCATTACTCAGGAAGATCCTCTTAAATTTACAATAGAAAAAGCAGCCTTATTTTTAGCTGTGAGTTAATTTAACAAATTTGGCTTTAGAGAAAGTCCATTTATTTTCATTACATTTTTCACAATAACTTTGTTCTATATTTCTTTTTTAAATGCAAATTTGTTATTTTAAAAAGGGGGGGGATACAAGAAAACCAAACACAACCATTATCCTTCCCACCCAAATACAAAGGTTTTATTTGAAGTAATAAACAGTTCTATGAGTTTCAACACATACAGTTATGTAACTGCCACCACCACAAACAAGATACAGAATGTTATATCACCCCCAAAATTTCCTTGTACCTTCCCCTTTATTTTCAACCCCTCCCCTCCAACCTAAGCACCTGCAGATGTGTTTTCTTTAATCCTTATAAAAACAAGTTTTTGGTTTTTTTTAAACATTAGCAGGACTCACTTTCTAATTTTTTTTAAAGATTTTATTTATTTGTTTGAGAGAGAGGGAGAGAGCGTGAGCAGGGGGCGGGGGCAGGCAGAGGGAGAGGGAGAAGCATACTCCCCACTGAGCAGGGAGCCCAACGCGGGGCTCTATCCCAGGACCCTGAGATCATGACTTGAGCCGAAGGCAGACACTTAACTGACTGAGCCACCCAGGCGCCCCATAAAAACAAGTTCTAAAGTTATAAAATCTTGGTATCCTTGGTAGAGTACATTTTTTTCACTTCTAGATTGTTTTGTTTTACGCAAATATAATCATTTATTCTGCTCATTCTCTCCTTTCCTCCCTCTCTTCCCATCCCTGCCTCTCTTTCACATACACATGCCCCCATATAAGCCCCAGGAGGGCAGGAACCAAAGCGGTTGGTAAAGGAATATTTAATCACAATTTTTATATCAGTGGGACCATATAATAATGGAAAAAAGTATAAGCTTCCTTCCACTCAATGATACACCTCAGATATCCTGTCATGTCAATAATTATTGGAAGTAACAGAACTTCTTTGAGTTATGATGTCTACAGATATGTAAAAAGTTCCTCACTTTAGTCAGAAGAAGGGAGAAATGTATGCAAATATGAAAAGCCATCTTGGAGACTTTGCAATATTATTTATCTAGTGAAAACAAAACCAGGGCGCCCTATCTAAAATGGCCACCCTCCTCTCATCCCTGCCACTCTATATCCCTTCAGCCTGACATGATTTTTCTTTTAAAGATTTTATTTATTTATTTGAAAGAGAGAGAGCATGAGAGAGGGGAGGGTCAGAGGGAGAAGCAGACTCCCTGCTGAGCAGGGAGCCCGATGCAGGACTGGATCCTGGGACTCCAGGATCATGACCTGAGCTGAAGGCAGTTGCTTTTAATCAACTGAGCCACCCAGGCGCCCTGACATGATTTTCTTTATAGCACTTATCACTACTTGATATACAGCATATCTCTTTGATTATGTGTTCATTTCCTCTCTCCCACCCTAGAATGTAGTAAGAGCAGTAATAATAGCTGAGTAGCCATAAATTATTATTATTGCTGCTATTACATAATATATAATACATAATATAATTATTAGATAAAAGCTAAGTAACTTACCACTAAGAAACAGGCAATCTTCTAGATGCTTTTTATGTCTGAATTCATTCAATCCTCAACAACAACCCAATGGGTTAAGTACTATTATCATTCCCATTTTACAGGTCAGAAAGGTGAGGCCTACAGAGATGTAAGGTAACATTCCCAAGGTCACACAGCTAGCAGGTGATCCAGTTGCAATTCAAACCCTAGCAGGCAGTACCTAAAAGCCACACTGTTAACTACTGCATTCTGCTACTTCACTGAAAGATAGGAGAGCAGGGCCTTAAACTGTATCATTCCCTACTGTAGTCATGGTGCCTAAAATAGTACCTAATGAAGAGCAGGCTGTCAAAAAATATTTGTTGAAGGAAGACAGCAAGGAAAAAAGGAGAAGAAACAAACCCAGACATATTGATAACCTGCCCTGGTTATACAATTAGGAATTTGCACAGCCGAGACTCAAACTTGAGGCTCTGCCTCCTAATCTAGGCTCTTGCAACTCTGGCATGGGATGGCAGATCTTCACAACCTTGTCAGGTCAAATAAAAACTAAAATTACTCACACCTTTACAGATGAAAGTAAAGGGCTTAAAAGGTTAAGTAACTTTCCCAAAGTTCATATATTAACTAACCTAGAAGAATAAACCCACATTTCCTGGTTCTGAAGTTGAGGTTTTCTCCATCACATTCTGCTGCCTTCTGAAGATGATAAATACTATTGGCTCACTGAGTTAACCCATCCTATGTCCTAGCTGAAATAAAAACAGACAAATTCCTTGTGTGAAATGTTGGCCGCAAGGGGCTTTTAAGACTTCCTTTTATTTCCAGATACTAGAATGTCTGCTCTTAGGAGAACATGTGCAATATTCTTTGTGGTTGTAGACTAAGCCTTAAAAAGGGGGGATAGATACATGCCTCTTTTAATGAATCCATGCTTTCCTTTCCTCTACCAAGTAAGAGCAAAGATGAAAATGGGAAAGATCTTTACATTTGTTTCTGAATATATGAAATGCCCAAAACACACATACACAAGGACAGAGCAAAACATCACAGAAATAATCCAAGCAATAAAGAACCAAAATTTTGAGCAATCTTTGAAATGTAATAGCTCAGTTGGAACATTTCCATGGCAACAACAGGATTACACGGTTATGTGCTACTTTTAACATTTAGCATATTTTCCTTAGCAAATGACATGATTACCACAAAAAGGTTTCATGGTATTACAAAGACAAAACAGGTGTTAGAGGGAACTGGCACTTTCTGCTTACAAAATTTTTATTGAAAACATGTAAAAAGAGTAAATAGCTTAGAATATGAATCTGTTTAACTCAAAACGCCTGAGCAGGTCTTGAAGCCTGCTAAACACTGGGCTCAGGCCTTCAGCAAAACACACAAGGAGTTAAGTAGCTTGCTTAAAGTTATACAGCTGATACAAGTGAGAGCTTCAATTTAAATTCACACCTATTTCTTGAGTATTTCTGCTTTCCATTTTGCTAGTAATGTATATAGGTAACAAAAGTTACTGACCATGTGTGTGTGTGTGTATTTTTTTTTTTAAGAGAGATAGTTAAAGAAGAAAATTGTGTCAAATCTGCAGTACCAACAGAACTAGTTTATTTGGCAAATAAAGTACCTTCATCAATTCCTCTAATTCCCAGCAGTGACTGTCAAACTTTTTGTGAAATGCTAGAACCTCCTAAGGGTACCTCATGCATTATAATGATTTAATCATCTAGAATGTTAAATAATAATTTTTAAAATATATAGAAATTAACAAAGGATCTTATTACCAAGTTTTACTTTTTATAAATTATAATTTTGCCTCAGATTCTACTAGGGGTAAGAAGAAAAGGGTTCTACTCAAACAACAATGACGACTACTGTCTTAAGCTACAAAAAATTTAGTCAAGGACTCCAAAATATTTCCTGTTGAGGATCTAGTTATTTAAAGTCTTAAATATATTCCAATGTAGGATACCAGTCTATAGCTTTATGTCTGCCCTTTCCTCCAAGCTCTTTCTTGCATGGGAGACTCAATGGCACTTAGTAGCCAGAGGTATTATGGTTATGTGCTAGAAGAAAAACAAAAATAAAATACTCAGGGCACCTGAGTGGCTCAGTAGGTTAAGCGTCTGCCTTCGGCTCAGGTCATGATCCCAGGGTCCTGGGATCGAGCCCCGCATCGGGCTCCCTGCTCCGCGGGAAGCCTGCTTCTCCCTCTCCCACTCCCCCTGCTTGTGTTCCCTCTCCCGCTGTGTCTCTCTCTGTCAAATAAATAAATAAAATCTTTAAAAAAAAAAAATACTCAATCATGAATGTTGGCAGTATGTTTTGGGTTCTGAACCCAATTTTCAGTGGATATGTGGGGGATTTCCCCCACACCATGGAACAACTCAACTCAATTCTGACATTATCTACTTGGAGATAGCAACAGATTCCACAGGTTAAAGGTTTAGTCTCACAAGACTGCCCTCAACCCTTCAGACACCAGTTTTAAGTCCAGGTTATCACCTGTGCTTTTGATCCACCAGCTATAGGTTAGAGGTTCCACTGACACCCCCCTCCTTGGGTTCAATTAATTTGCTAGAGTGGCTCACAGAACTCAGAGAAACAATCTACTTACCAGATTATCAGTTTATTATGAAAGAATATAACTCAGGAACAGCCAGATGAAAGAGATGCATAGGGCAAGGTATGTGAGAAGGGACGTGGAGCTTCCAAGCCCTTTCCGGGCACAGAACTCTCCCCAAATCTCCATGTGTTCACCAACCTAGAAGCTCTCTGAACCCTGTCCTTTTGGGTTTTTATGGAGGCTCCATTACACAGGCACAATTGATTAAATCACTGGCCACTGGAGATCTATTCAACCTCTAGTCCTCTGCCTCTCCCCAGAGATCAGGGGGGTGGGACTGAAAGCTCACAGGGTTGGTTCTCCTGGCAGCCAGCCCTCATCCTCAGATGGAGTCCCAAAGTCACACATTAACATAACAAAAGATACCTTTATCACTCTCGCCAAATTAAGTGAAAGTGTACAGCTTAAAAGTCACTGCTTAAAATTGGTTAAAATTGGCTCATTTTCCCTACAAGCTAATATTTAGTAGAGAATAAGGGAAAATACTCCCATTTTGAATGAAAAGCTACAGGCATGTCAATGTATATTAAGAAGCTAATAACCAACTGGTGTAAGAAAGCACAAGTAGGTGGCTTTGAAATTCTATAAGAATACAGTAGCTACTTAGTATAGACACATATCCTAATATTTAATATTGTAAATCTATAAATAAATCACCAGAATTCTTCTGTGGGATCCTTAACTCAGCATGTTTATCTCTATTTAAAGCTTTGGTTTTCTCTTTGTTTTTGCTGAAATATCAACACATCTTCTAAAATGAAACACAAAGGTAAAAGAAAACAAAACAACTAACTATTCAGAAAAGAATAAGTCAGTTCCACTTCAGTATGAATAAAATTGTTCCAAGAGGGTTCAGATGAGTTACCTTTCTGAAAGAAAATAAATTTTGCCTTTTAAACAGAAAACGAGAGGGAAAAAAATCTTAAGTTTTAGTTTCAAAAGATCTGTCAAACAGGAGAGAAGAAAAGTGATACCTGTACTTACTGTCGTTGGATCCCATGCTAATGAGGTCATCAGAGTCAACATTGTGAACTATGGCTGCTTTGTATCCTGCTCTCTGGGCATTTAAAACCTGCAAGTCAGAAAACAATCACAATATGAGGAAGAGAGTGCTTTGTCATACAGTCCCTCAATTTCAACATAAATCAGCATGTGTCTAGGACTAGATTATGTATATATGTAAGAACGGATCCCAAGTATGTTCTTGAAACATAACATGTTTTACAACTGATTATCAATGACTTTGAATATCTTCTTGATTTCATTCATGGCATGAAGTGAATGAGAAGCAAATAAAGGACCGATACAAGCTAAAATACTAAAAGGATCCAAAGCAATAAACCCATCTAGCTCCAACAGGTAGAGACTTGCTATGATCAGGTTCAAGAGTCATCAGCCCTTGGGCATTCAAATCTACCTCTGATGCTTCTTAGGGGGATAAACTTGGACAAATTATTTTTCTTCATGTGGATTAATCAGAATAATATTATCCTATCACTGAAAAAAGAAAAACAAAACAAAACCCAGTCTATAGGACATAAGAGTGCCTCAAGGAATTAACAGCACCTATGAATCAGCCTCACAGAGTAGGAACTCACTAAATATTACTCATTCAAGAGTAAATGTATAAAATGTGCACTAAATTAATAGCCCACATTATAACATTAAAAACACAAGAAAGAAAATAACGCAGAGATTTTTTAAAAAACTGATTAAAGTAGCATAGTTTACCAACACAGGACCTACTGCTCTAATGTTAGGATTACAGCAAGAAAATTAACCAGCCAACAAAACTGTTACAAGGAATGTTTTGCAGTCCTGCAAGAAAATGTCAATAATCAAGAAAGTTTGCTATTTTTTTTGTTTATATGTGCATTTTTAAGTATCCAGCTAAAACTGAGAAAATGCTAGCTCCAAAGCTTCTTCCACATAGATATTACTGCTTTTTCAAGGGGAGGGGAAAAAATACTCTTAAGAAGATATTATAGTTTCTAAATCTTATTTCTTATTTATTATATACATTAATCTATTATTTATTCATTCTATTGCCATAGGAGGAGAGACTTCGCTTAGCTTTTAGTTAAACAAAAGTATACTTGGTTGGGGTTCCTATTAGTTTATTTGATGCTTTAGTGACCATTTTAACTGTTCCCAAAAAGCTAACCCAGTAACTGAGGAGAAACATTTAAGACATTCAAAAAACAACTGTTCCCAGATATACAATTTAAGAAATATAAAATTTGTATCAAAAGCTGTTCTCTTCTAATACAAAAAAAAAACAACTTTTAGCTTTCTTTTTAAAGCCAATTAATGCACAGTCATTGAAATTACATGATTTAACTTGTTTCCCTGCAAAATATACATTTGTGAGCAAAGATACAACATGATAGGACACACAGAAAGGTGGTCTCAGGAACCATGATAAAGAGTAAAAAAAAAGTTCAATTCAATTAGTATTTGTTGAGTTTACAAAATAAAATTACATAAGGTACTGTGCAGCACAGTGTAGAACTCAAAGGTGAATCAGAAACAATCATTATCCTCAAAGAGATCTCAATACTCATGGATATCCAAAGAGGTCAGGTACTTTCTTGCCTCTCTATTTGCTCATACTATTATAACTGCTTGGAATAGGCTTTGTCTTCTGAATGCCTATTGGGACTTCAAATTCCATTATCTCCATGAAGCCTGCCCTGTTCCATGCCCTACTGTGCGTGTTTTTTCAAGCACCCATATAACTCCTCCCTGCTTAGAGTATTTATATCAATTTGTTTTCATTTTTCTTAAAGATCTTGTATAGTGCCTTATATTATACTTATGTATACATGTACTATCCCATTTCAAAAAAAAAAAAAAAACCCAAAAACTTTTCATGGGGTCCTTAAATCTCCTGCCGTTGTCTATGTGTGAGCTTTTCTGGTAAGGGATAAAGCCATCATCAATTTTATAAAAGGCTTTCTGAACCCCCAAATGTTAAGAGCCACCAATATAAGTTACTGGATTTACAACAACCTGCTACGTGTGTAATTAGATCTAGCCATTAGATTCTTAAAACTGCATGGAGCAACTGAGGAGAAATGTTTCCTTCACACATCCAAAATGCAATTGTTTCCATAAATACAATATAATATTATATCAATATCAAAAGCTGTTCTCTACCAACAAAAATAATAAAATTCTTAAAATAGAAAACTTAGAAAACCACTAAAATAGGCAGGAATTTTGAACGTACAAGTGTGAATTCCAAAAATTACAAACATGTTTTCAAAAATTCAACAAGAAGTCTTCCCTAAGGCGTTTGTTGTTTTTATTGATCTCTAAAATAAAGTATTAAAATTAAATCAAGAAACACATTAACATATGGACCAACAGACTTACGAATACAAACAAGGAAACTATATCCATGTTTATGAACTACAAAACTCGTGCGTCAGTCAAATTAAATTACGTTTTTAACTATGCAGCAGCTGGTTACTTTTAAGAACACGAGGCAGAAATAAAACCTAAATCATTTAGTAAACATGTGCAAAGTTACACATTCATAAAATGCAACCTCAAAAATGGTGTCAGATGGAGGCAAAGAACTCAAAGATTCATTAATAAAAAGCATGCACCGTGAACAAACCTAAATTCCAAAAGAGACATCAAAACTGAAAATTTCATGAAAAAGCCTTCTGATTTGTATTGCCAATCTGTCTTTTTAAGGAGACTGATCAGAGCTATTAGCTCAAATTGTGGTAAATGTTCTAAATATTTTACATCTAATAAACAAATTAGATACAACTAAATTATGTAGACCAGGCGGCACCTATCCAAGAGTTCTGGAGAAATATGGGACTGCTGGCTTGTTATATATAGTAAGTAGCCAGCATGTCAGAAGATTGCAAACTGCTAATGGAAAAACCTTCAGTAAAGTTCTAAAAGGAACCCTGGAAATGACACAACAGTTCATCTTACTTCTAGACTAGACAAACTGGTAATACTAACACTATTAAAACAAGTCCTGTAAGAAGGACTGATTGAGCTGTCAAGATCATTAAGTAGAGATCTTTTATGGGATACGAAGGCATGAGAAGTTGGGGGAAACTATCAATAGGATACATGTAACAAGGCTCCAGACTAAAAGCTATAATGAATAAAGGAAGCTTCTATATGCTAACGGTTTATATATTATTATCTCTAATACCTAATACACCTCAACAAAGTAGGTATTCTGCTCTATATTTTAGAAATGAGGAAAAATGGGTAAGCGAAAGTGCCCTACAATCACATTTAGGCAGAGCTGAGATTCTGAACATAATTTTATCTGATTAGATAGAGAAGCATCGGGTTTCCCAATGAATCAGGAGGAGAACCAAAATTATGAGTCTTACTTAATGTTTTACAAATGTGTGGGAAAGGAACTGAACCGATAAATCATCAAAACTTAGACAACATGATCGTAAAACCTTGTGGTCAAACGAAACCTATATGCAAACAGAGTTTAAGCCAAAAGAAAAGTGCTAAAATATTGTCATAGAGTTTATGGAAACTTAGAGGGGAAATACTCAGTGGGCTGAAATGCCTATCACAGATTTTATGGGACATGAATTACACTTTAACAAAGAAAAGAAATTTGAGCTAACAGTAGAAAAGAGTTGAGGGAAATTTCTCATATGATAGGAAAGAGAAAGAACAAAAGTCAGAACCTAGCAAGGCCTATTAAAAACAAAACAAAATAAAACAGAGTTGATGTTACTAAATAAAGAAGAATGTTACTGAAAGGAAGATCAGCAGAGAAGTTAAAAATATAAACTCTTGGAACAAGATTACCTAGATTCAAATTCTAACTGTTATATACAAGTTGTATAAACTTAGGCAAGTTAATTTCTCTGTAAGATGAGCCTGATAATACACCCAACTTAAAGAGTTATTCTGAGGATTAAATTATTTACTATATGTAAAACACTTAAAATAGTGCTTAGACAGTACCTGGCACATATTAAATAAGTGCTAGTTATGAGTACTGTCATTGCTATTGATTTTTATTGTTGCTCTTGGAGAATCTGAGGTGAAAAGAAAGAAAACAAAGGGCCAGATTGTGCAATACAACCTTGAAGACCACTCCAAGAAACAGATATGGGGTCTACTCTCTCAGGGTTCACAGAAGGCAACTGAATAAGGGGCTGACATGGCTGAGGCAGTATTTTAGAACAATCTGGTCTACTTAGATTGATATGGAAAGGAGAAACTGAAGATCTGGAGCTGTTACGACAAGGCAGGATAGAATGATGGCAATGATATGAAAGAACACTAGCTTTTATTCTTCTTCATAAACTAATTTTTGAACCCAGGAAACTTGGGGAATATGCTTAAACAAAAATGAGAAAGCCTGAGCAGCAGAGCTTGTCTTCACAAGGAAGAGAAAGGAATGACTCTATATATAGATTTTTCTAGGTAGACAGAATACAACAGATTAAGACTTGAAATAAAAATTTAAAGATTTTCAGCAAATTAATTCACTCATTCATTCGACAAATATTTGGAATAAATCTAGCCACCTGGTTGTTAAAAATAATTAAACTTCTAACATAATCCATTCACAGTTTTACATTTCCTTTTTCTTTTAAATAGCCACCCCAGTCTTTTTTTTAATTTTTAATTTTTATTTTTTCATTTTTTTAAGATTTCATTTATTTATTTGACAGAGAGAGAGGGAACACAAGGAGGGGGGTGGGAGAGGGAGAAGCAGGCTTCCCGCCGAGCAGGGAGCCTAATGTGGGGCTTGATCCCAGGACCCTGGGATCATGACCTGAGCCGAAGGCAGATGCTTAACGACTGAGCCACTCAGGCGCCCCCAGTTTTACATTTCTTATAGTCTTCAAACCCCTTTAACATTCATACGTGAGCTAAGTGTACTTCATTTTTCCTCTGAGAGGAGAGGCTACACGTAAGCAGACCTATGTATATCTCTAAGCTATATACCTGCAAGAATGGTAAAAATTCAATAGAGCTGGGGCGCCTGGGTGGCTCAGTCGTTAAGCGTCTGCCTTCAGCTCAGGTCATGATGCCAGGGTCCTGGGATCGAGCCCCGCATCGGGCTCCCTGCTCGGTGGGAAGCCTGCTTCTCCCTCTCCCACTCCCCCTGCTTGTGTTCCTGCCCTTGCTGTGTCTCTCTGTCAAATAAATAAATAAATAAATCTTTAAAAAAAAAAAATTTCAATAGAGCTGACTTTCCTTGATGGAAAATAACCTTGAAAAGAACCCAATTATTGACAGCAGAAACACTTGTAACAAGAACATTTTTTTTTATCTGAAACACATTTTAGTTCTAAAGTCTTTATCTGAATTATAGATGTTTTTTCCTTGCATGAAGAATAATTTGTAACATTTGAACAACAGTAAAAAGGCAAGCTCAAAACCAGGATTATTTCAGACAGACAGGTAACATTCCATGAACACCATACACATGCCTTCAAGTGATGGGGACAAAAGATGTTTGATTCAAAATAGTAGCCAATTTTAAATACATTCTCTCCTAATTTTAGTGATAATACAACCTTAAGTTTAGTTCATTATTTCACCATTTTATTATAAGTGTGAAAAGGTCATTTATTTTTAACTAGGAAGCTGAAAGAATATACTGAAATATGTCAGACTGTAATTCATTCAGAATGAAAATATGATTTAGAGGGAAATTTCTATGACATGTTATAATTTTTTTTACTAAAGCGAGTAACGTAATAATAGAAGTAAAAAAAAAAAAAAAGATGTAATAAATATTAGGGAAATTCTACCTGGAAAGTCTATCTGGCTTGGGTATAAATATAAAAAAACACACTTATCTTAAGATGCATTGTAAGTGTTTGACTACTAGGAAGAGAATGACTACATTTAACCATATGATACTTTCAGTGACTTTTATTTTTTTATTTTTTTTAAGATTTTTAATTTATTTATTTGACAGAGATAGAGAGAGGGAGAGCACAAGCAGGTGGAGCGGCAGGCAGAGGGAGAAGCAGGCTCCCCGCTGAGCACGGAGCCCGATGCAGGGCTCGATCCCAGGACCCTGGGATCATGACCTGAGCCAAAGGCAGCCGCTTAACCGACTGAGCCACCCAGGCACCCCACCTTCCGTGACTTTAAAGCATTTTTTATTTTCTTTTGGCTCTCAATCTACTTTCCTGCCCAAGAATGAACTTGAGTTCACATTTTATATTGACATTTTAAAATATTTCTATATTAGTGTTATCTACAAAAAAATCCCAAAATCAACATATTTTCTGGTAAAACACTGAATGTTTTCTGAATAACAGTAAAAAGACAAAGATGTTCACTCTCACCCACATCTATTCAGCATTGTACTGAAGTTCTGGGCAATGAAATAAGGAAGGTGGGAGGCAAGGGGCAGTGGGGGTGGGAAGAGAGAAAGAGTGAATATAGATTACAAAGGAAGATGCTCTTAATTTGTAAGTTGACATAATCATCTACTTAGATGAATTAATAAAAGGCTGCGAGAGAAAACAACTGAGTTTAGAATTCTGTATCCAGCTTAAACTTCCTTCAAAAATGAAGGTGAGGAGCGCCTGGGTGGCTCACTCAGTTGAGCAACCGACTCTTGATTTTGGCTCAGGTCATGATCTCAGAGTCCTAGGATTGAGCCCCAAGTCGGGCTTAGTGCAGACTCTGCTTGTACCCCTTCCCCTCGTGCACTTGCTCACTCTCTCTCTTTCTCTCTAAAATAAAATCTTTAAAAAAAAAACATGAAGGTGAAATTAAGACATTTCCAGATGAACAGAAACTGAGAGAATCTGTGTCAGTGGCCCTACAAAATATCAAAAGGAGTCTTTCGGCTGAAATGAATGAAATGAAGAGTAGCCAATAACTTGAATCTACACAAAATAAGTAGCAGCAGTAAATATAACTACATAGGTATTATGAAAACAGTATAAAGATATTTTTATTGGGCACCTGGGTGGCTCAATCAGAGTGCCCAACTCTTGGTATTGGCTCAGGTTGTGATCTCATGGGTCCTGGGATCCAGCCCCACATCAGGCTCCACCCCCCCCACCCCCCAAGCAGGGATTTTACTTTAAGATTCTCTCCCTCTGCCCCTCCCCCCACTCATGCTTATGTGCTGGCTGACACTCTATAAAGTTTTTTTTAAAAAGGTATTTTTATTTGTATTGTTTTGTTTTTTTAGGACACCTAATTTTTATTATTAGATTCAACAGACATACGTGACTCTGAAATTGCTATGAAAGTTTCTAAACACATCTGCTCAATTTCTGCATTCTTCCCTCTGTTGACCAGAGCAGTGTGTGAAGCAGCAGCCATTCCTGGCCTGCAGTCTTGAGGAATACTGTAGTCCACACTTTTTTTTTTTTTAAGATTTTTATTTTATTTTTAGAGAGAGAGCGTGCATGTGAGGGGGGGGAGGGGGAGAGGGAGAGAGAGAATCTCAAGTGGTCTCCCCACTGAGCATGGAGCCCAACACAGGGCTCAATCTCACTGCCCTGAGATCATAACTTGGGCCAAAATCAAGAGTAAGATGCTTAACCGACCGAGCCACCCAGGTGCCCCTGCAGTCCACACTTTTTTTTTTTTTTTTAAAAAGATTTTACTTATTTGACAGAGAGAAAGACAGCCAGAGGGAACACAAGCAGGGGCAGTGGGAGAGGGAGAAGCAGGCTTCCCACAGAGCAGGGAGCCCAATGCGGGGCTCGATCCCAGGACCCTGGGACCATGACCTGAGCCGAAGGCAGACGCTTAACGACTGAGCCACCCAGGTGCCCCAGCAGTCCACACTTTTGATGCAGGCTGCCTGGGTCCAAGGACCCAGAGTGGGATCCCACAGGACCAGCCAAGAGGGTCCTTGGCTTCACACAGGATAGAAATCAAACACGAGCTGAGAGGAAGTGAGAGCAGAGTTTACTGAAAACATAGAGAGTATAGATATGGACAGAGTGTCCAGGAGACTCAGAAAGGTAAGGAGAGTGAGTCTCCAAAGATATTTTTATTTCTAACTCTTTTCTGCTGTTTGCTTTAAAAGACAGCTGCATAAATAAATAATTTGTTAATGGACTTATATAAAGATACAATTTGTATGACAATAATAGTACAACAGCATGATAAAAGAGGTAGGGAATAAAGGTATATTGGACCAAAATTTTTATATGATATTTAAAGTGACTCAGTACTAATCTGAACTACACTGTTTAACTTTAAATGTTAATTGCAATAGCAGGACCATCACTATGAAAATAACTAAAAAATACAGAAGAAACAACAAGGAAATTAAAAAGGCATGCTAGAAAATACCCATTTAACACAAAAAAAGGCAGGAATTGAAAAAATAAAAAAGACGTAAGAGATAGAAAACAAATTAAGTGGCACATATAAACCCTACTTTATAATTACATTAAATGTAAACAGATTGAACATCCCAATCAAAAACCAGAGATTGTCAGAATGGATTAAAAAACATGATCCATCTATGTGCTTTCTATAAGAGAATCAAACTTTTCAAAGACACGCATAGGTTGGAAATGAAAGGAAAAGGATATATCATGCAAACAGTACAAAACTGAAAGATTAAAATTCTTACTAAGACAAAGAAAGACATTTTATAATGTTTTCCATCAGGAAGATATAGGAACCATAAACATATATGCACCTAATCACAGAGTTCCAAAATACATGAAGCGAAACTGAAAAAAGTGAAGGGAGAAACACATAATTCAACAATAGTTGGAAACTTCAATGCCCCACTCTCTCTAATGGATAGAACGAGTCAGAAGATCAACAAAGAAATGGAAGACTTGAACAAAACTATAAACTAACTAGACCTAACAGACATCTATAAAACATTCAACTCAACAATAAACATTCTTCTCAAGTGCATATTCTCCAGGGTAGACCAGATGTTAGGGCATAAAACAATCCTCAGTAACTTTAAAGGTACTAAAATCATACAAAGTTCTCCAACCACAATGAAATGAAGTTAGAAATCAATATTAGAAGGAAATTTGGGAAATTCAGAAATACGTCAAATTAAACAGCATATCCTAAATAACCAATGAGTCAAAAAAGAAATCACCAAGGAAATTATAAAATACTTTGAGATGATGAAAACAAAACATATCAAAACTGATGGAATGCAGGGGCGCCTAGGTGGCTCAGTTGGTTGGGTGACTGCCTTCGGCTTGGGTCATGGTCCCAGGGTCCTGGGATTGAGTCCCACACTGGACTTCCCTTGCTCTGCAGGGAGCCTGCTTCTCCCTCTCCCTCTGCCTGTGCTCTCTCTCTCTGTCTGTCAAATAAATAAAATCTTTAAAAAAAAAAATTATGGAATGCAGTTAACACTGCATTTGACAAAATCAATACCCTTTCATAATAAAAAACACTCAATAAATATCAAAACAGGATGGCACCAGCACAAAAACAGACACATAGATTATTGGAACAGAATAGAGAGCCCAGAAAGAAGCCCACAACTATATGGTCAATTAATCTATAACAAAGGAGGTAAGAAAATACAATGGGAAAAAGACAGTCTCTTCAACAAACGGTGCTGGGAAAACTGGACAGCTACATGCAAAATAATGCATCTGGACCGCTTTCTTATACCATACACAAAAATAAACTCAAAATGGATTAAAAATCTAAATGTGAGACCTGAAATCATAAAACTCCTAGGAAAAAAACATAGGCAGTATTCTCTTTGACATTGGCTTTAGTGACATTTTTCTAGATAGGTCTCCTCAGACAAGGGAAACAAGAGCAAAAATAAACTACTGGGACTACCCCAAGATAAAAAGCTTTTGCAGAGTGAAAGAAATGATCAACAAAATGAAAAGGCAACCTACTGAATGGGAGAAAATATCTGCAAATGATTTATCTGATAAGAGGTTAATAACCAAATACATAAAGTATACAACTCAACACCAATATGTGTTGACAAGGATGTGGAGAAAAAGGAGCCCTAGTGAACTGTTGGTGGCAATATAAATTAGTGCAGCCACTGTGGAAAACAATACAGAGGTTCCTCAAAAATTAAAAATAGAAATACAATAAAACCTGGTAATTCTGCTACTGGGTATTTATCCAAACAAAACAAAAACACTAATTCAAAAAGATATATGCACCCTGATGTTGACTTCCACATTATTTATGATAGCCAAGATACAGAAGCAACGTTAAGTGTCCACTGATAGATGAATGGATAAAGAAAATGTGGTGTATGCATACACACATACACAGAGTAATATTACTCAGCCATAAAAAAAAGAATGAGATCTTACCATCTGCAACAACATGGATGGACCTAGAGGTATTACGCTAAGTGAAATAAGTCAGACAAAGACAAATATCAAAAGATTTCATTTATGTGAAATCTAAAAGCCAAAGCAAAGCAGAAACAGCATAAATATGGAGAACAAACTCATGGTTGTCAGAGGCAAAAAGGGGTGAAGATGAGTGGCAGGTACAGGTTCCCATTTATATAATGCGTAAGTCACAGGGATGAAAGGTACAACATAGGGCACACAGTCAATGGTATTGTAATAGTGCTGTATGGTGACAGATGGTAGCTACACTTGCAGTGAGTATAGTATAACATACAGAGTTCAAATCACTATGTTGTACACCTGAAATTAATGTAACATGTATCAACTGTACTTCAGCTAAAAAAATGAAAGAAAGGGCGCCTTGGTGGCTCAGTCGTTAAGTGTCTGCCTTCGGCTCAGGTCATGATCCCAGGGTCCTGGGATCGAGCCCCGCATTGGGCTCCCTGCTCCGCGGGAAACCTGCTTCTCCCTCTCCCACTCCCCCTGCTTATGTTCCCTCTCTCACTGTGTCTCTCTCTGTCAAATAAATGAAAGAAAGAAAAAGAGAGAGAGAGAGAGAAAGAAAGAGAGAGAGAGAGAAAAAGAAAGGAAAAGAAAGAAAGAAAGAAAGGGGATAATCTTCAACAAATGGTGCTGGAACAATTAGATACCCATACGCAAAAAAATAGAAAAGAATATTGGTGCAACCATTGCACCAAATTCAAATACTAACTAAAAATGAACCACTTAGACCTAAATTTAAAACATAACACTACAAAATTTTACAACATCAAAAGCACAATTCATAAAAAAAAATAATAATAGGTTTTCATCAAAATTAAGAATTTCTTCTCTTTCAAAGACATTGGTAAGAATAAACAAGTCATGGGCTAGAAGACAATGTTTGCACCATGCATATCTGATAAAGGACTTATATTCCAGAATATATCAAGAACTTTCAAAATTTATTAATAAGAACCCAATAAAAAAAATGGGCAAAAGATTGAAGAGACTCTTTACCAAGTAGGCATATTGGTGGCAAATAAGCACATGAACAGTGCTCAGAAAAACCTGCTGGCTGGCTGGCTGGCTGGCTGACCGAATGATGGGGTTTAGCTTTCCTGAAGGTATCTGCTACCTGATTTAACTGTTTAGAATTCATTTTGATGATTATTCTAGTAATGAGAACAAGTGAAACAATTCTAGTGCAAACATACATACTAAAGCAAGATAAGAAGTTGTAAATATCTCTATCTTCGGACCCTTCTAGTAAGACAAATAATTTTTAAAATGTTAGTTACATTAAGATAAATACAATGGGGGGCGCCTGGGTGGTTCAGTTGGTTAAGCGGCTGCCTTTGGCTCAGGTCATGATCCCAGGGTACTGGGATCGAGCCCCGCATCGGGCTCCCTGCTCCGCGGGAAGCCTGCTTCTCCCTCTCCCTCTGTCTGCCGTCTGCCGCTCTGCCTACTTGTGCTCTCTCTCTATCTCTGTTAAATAAATAAAAATCTTAAAAAAAAAAAAAAAGATAAATACAACGGGTTAGGGCTGCTTCTTACGGAAGTTCTTAATACAAAATGATGGAATCGTGCCAAGTTCATCTGAGTCAATTTGATGGGGACCAATTTTATTTGATCCATGTCATCAGCTTTCTAAAGATCTGCCCTGATGCAGGGATGGATTTTAGACTATTCAGTTAAGACTGCAAAAGTGACAAATTCCAGGGGCGCCTGGGTGGCTCAGTCGTTAAGCATCTGCGTTTGGCTCAGGTCATGATCCTGGGGTCCTGGGATCAAGCCCCACATCGGGCTCCCTGCTCCACGGGAGGCCTGCTTCTCTCTCTCCCATTACCCTGCTTGTGTTGCCTCTCTCTCTGTGTCTCTGTCAAATAAATAAATAAAATCTTTTAAATAAAAAAAAAAGACAAATTCCATAAAAAATTCTTCTCTCAGTTAGGCCTTTGATAGGTACTATCAGTGAGTTCAATACTACTAGACAAAGAGAGTGCAGATGGACATCCATTATGACCCTAACTAATAAGGGCATGTGTCTGAGAAGTCTACCTCACCACCACTTGGCTAGAGTAAGTTTCTGCTTTGTTTAATGCTAACAGTTTATTTCCTCAGCTCTTTTCATCTGCAGAAAGTATCTAAGAATTAAAAGTTGCTATTACCTTCTTTTCATAAAGACTTTGTTAGATGACCATTAGAGGCCTCTGGGATTATGTGCTTCCCCCTTCACCTCTATTATTTCATATTTTTAATTTTATTTTGCAACCTATCTTATGGTAGAATAAAAATCTTAACTAGTCTCAATGAAGACTTTTTTTTCCTATTTCTTTTTTTCTTTTTCTGAAGTAAAGGCTACTGACCGGTTCCTCAGCCAGTTCCAAAGGATATCAGTTTATTTTAAACTGTTTAAGAAATTTAAAAGGTGGTCAGGCCTTTGTATTTACCCATATGCTCTGAGTACTATTATGAGAGCATGCCAAAGGTCCAGGAGATAGTCTGGCTACTGAATACAGCTTAGACTACCAGAGGATAAAATTATGTATAGTTAGCAGCAGAAGTTCATCTAGCAAGGTCCAAAGCTTGGTCTACCTCCAAACTCTCATGTCCTTACCACCCCACTCTTAGGAGAGCAGGGTAAGTCCAAAGTTGCATGGTAAAAGAGGCCATCCTCCAAATAGGGGGTCCTTAATGACTACTTAGTATCAAAGTTCAAGAATTTAGTGACTTTGGTTCACTAGACAGGATATAAATTGTTGCACCAAGAACTCTAGCTATTGGTGTATTGCCTTTTAAAGCTGCAGACCTTTAAGAGCAGATAAGCACAAATTCAACTGGAAGCATCACCACCCTTCATTCAATTTCACTACAGGGAGGATGATCAGGATAGGTACATATGAATTAAAGGACATATCTGTTTAGAGATAATAATGCAAAGGAGCTACAGTTTGTTTCTTTTATTGGTAATAAGAAACAAGTTTATTGGCCACAGCTTGCTAGCTAACCTTATCTCATGCTCCAACATGTGTTAAGTGTCCTAGAAGAGATTTCCTAGTTCACGGATTTGCAGCTATTATTAGAATTCAACAGGTCTTATAGGCACTAGTTCAGGTAGGGTTTCTTCACTGCTCCCCTATGAGAAATGTAGAGATAAGGCTACAATCTATGAAACACCGATTCCTAATGTAGCCATTATGCTTAATAATGATAGCTGGAACTGTGTCTCTTGATTTTTTGGTAAACACTTCGGCGCTGGCATAGGGCAGGCCTTGAAAATGTCATGACCACGTTTTTCGATGATATTGTTTGATATCATTGATATTAAAATGATATCACTGAATTAAACAATTAGAAATAGAAGGGAAATTCCCCATCCTGATAAAGAACATCTTGGTAAAAACATTAATTATCAGAAAACTAAGCCTGTTATCGTCTTGAAAAACAAAGATGATAAAATAACATTTAGAGTACTCCGGATGCAATTATTTTATGCTCCTTAAGGAAAGGAACTACCTTATTTGTATATATCTCAAGCCTAGAGGAAGCTCTCTCACATAAACACTTGTTTAATCAAACTAAATCACAACTAAGGTAACGGTCTGACCAGCCCCACCCAGCAAGACATATGCCACAAAAATAAAAGTTCCTTATATCTGTTGCTTAGTTCCCCCTGAAAAGACATGCCAAAAATTTTACTTCAGTCACCATGGATAAAAATGTTCCTAAAATATTTTGCATTTTCCCAGCTTTCTCAGCAAAAGGTACCGAATATGATTTGACCTTTTCCAGTGACTGGGGGGATCATCATGAATAGGCTTTACCAGAACTTAGCTGGTTTTTCTCCTTAATGTTGTGTTAAATGTCACTTCCTCTCTCTTTATTCACTAGTAGTAGGCTAAACTAGTAGTCATTCCAGCCTTCCTCCAACCTTACCTCTTTTCTGTGGTAGAGAAACAAAGAAGTAAACCTGGTAAGAATTCAACTCTTAAAAAAAATAAATAAGTACATAAAAGTTCTAAGAAAAACTGTCAAGCAAAGTATGTGGTTTTAATGCTGAAACTTTGTGACATTTATTATCGTAATACTAAGGCATGTTTCCTCTCTCATGTAAGATTATATTTTAAGAGTTTTGACCTTTTGGCAAATGGCATATGTTTATTTAGGCTTGGAGAGAAGTTGAATTTATTTAATTAGAAAATATTTTTGGTAGGGCTGGTAAAATTTGTGTTTGTATGCAAAGCCATACTTACCTGTTTCAAGTAGAGCAGAAAACAGAAGCTAGAATCCTTGGGAACTTTAAAAATTAAAAATTTTAGGTTACATTCCAGTGGCAGCATTTTAAAGTCAATCTTTGTTTTGGTACATGGGAAAGCAATTTTTAGATACTGAAAGTAATAAAAATCGTGAGTAGTAAAATAATTTAGTGGACGTGGATGAACTTTATTTTTTAAGAAAGAGAAATTTCATATACCAGAATATTATAGGTGGTACTGGTAAATACTATTTCATCAAGCTTTATTATAGGCTATGGGTTGTATATGTATTGGGGCATGAATAAAAATAAATTTCTTCTTGTGGATTTGGCTGTACTTTCTTATCGTCAAAAAAGTTGAGGGACGCCTGGGTGGCTCAGTCGGTTAAGCGGCTGCCTTCGGCCCAGGTCATGATCCCAGGGTCCTGGGATTGAGTCCCACATTGGGCTCCTTGCTCAGCAGGGAGCCTGCTTCTCCCTCTCTCTCCCTCTGCTTGTGCTCTCTGTCAAATAAATAAAATCTTTAAAAAAAAAAAAAAGTTGAAAACCTATTTATATAATGAGTTCTTAATGTTCTATAGATTGTCTGCAATCAGAAAAGAAATTTGTGCTTTTCATTGCAGCAATAATATTCTGCAACACACCATCACAAAGTCAAAGTCTTTAGCTTATAGGTCTCTAAATGTGGCTCTTTCCAATGAAGTTTTTATATTTTATCTTGGAAATGATTAGTACAATAAATTAAAACTAAAAATAATCCTTTTTTTTCTTAGAGACTTTAAGAAAACCCAAATAAACCTTTATGTGCAGCTATTTCTAATACTGCCACTAGTTTGAAGAGGCCTTTAAAAAAAAGACCTTTGTAATGAACTTTACCAGTTAAAATTAACCACATTAGTTAAAAGTTGCCTGAATAAATTTTTAGAATTGCAATTTAAGTTTAATAGACGTACCCATAAATTATTCTCTAGTTACATATGCATATTAAACTGCCTGTTAAAATGAAAATTATCAAAATTCGTATTTTTGATACTACTGGGACTCATATTCTATTCTAATCAAATCTTAATTATTTCTCATCCTAATGAGAATGAGAAGCTCCATTTCAACCCACCTACCACTGTAAACAAGGTTGTTGAAAGAACCTTTTATGTAACAAAAAGATAACTCTGCACTTACTATGAGCCAACCAAGAATTCCCAAGTACTGACAGACTTGTACTACACTTGAAATGTAACTGAGGAAACAATTACAAGGAGCATTTTGATGCTCAACACCACTCAGTGGTAGAACTCTGAGCATACACTCATTCATTTTGGTGCTCCAAGCACTGAACTAAAAAACTCAGTACACAGAACTTCATAAAACGTTAAGTTCTACTCCCAAGTAGCTGACGTGAGAAAGTACCCATGGGTTTTAAGGCTAGAATCAAGATAGGGAGAAATAAAATAATAATATATAAAAAGAGAATCTACTGTAAAGAAAAAGGAAATCCACAGTACTTTTGGGGTTTGGTCTGGCCTTAGCAAAGAATTTTTTTCGCCACAAACTTTTCCAAATACAAGACAGAAAATGAGTAGCTTTAACAAGCAATCACTTTGTGATACATTTAACATCACTCTATTAAAACATTTGAAATTACTATAAAAATATTCCAAATAGGAAGCTCCCTCATGAAGATCAGATATTAATACTAGTTTAATATGATCTGTAATTAGAATAAAACTTAAAAGAAAAAAAATTACCCAATGGAGACTTAAATGGTATTTGATTAATTAATATTAACTAATGAACATTAGTAAGTGACAGGTCTCTTAAACTTGCGTAGTGAGTATTAGATTGTATATACATACATTATGAATACTTTTTGTGTATGCTAGTTTCAAAACACAAAAAGCTAAAAAGTCAAAACAAAAAAGAAAACAGTATATAACAGATCCTGGGTGGTTCTGGAACCTAGCCTCTTCTGACCACACTGGCTATACACTGGGTATTGGCGGTCCTAGCAGAATCTGAAAAAAACTGGAGCTTCACTTTACAGTCCAAGCTCTATGGGACTTCGACGGATCTTCTGCAGAAAATGTGGTCTAACTCTGCATCCAAATGCCAACTGAAAAAGTTCTCTGGAAAACTGGTTTTCTTTTCTTTCAGAATTGCTAACACAAAGCCACAGTAACTCAACCATCAGCCTAGCACAAACTACCCTTTTCCCAGCCTAGATGTCTAACACAGAAAAAAAAGTTTTCCTTAAAAGGGAAAGAAATGAAAAAAAAAAAAAAAGAAATTAATGGGAGACTTAAGAGAATAAAGACAGTTCTCAAAACCTACCTATGATCTTCCTTTTTTGTCTAAGGAAGTAAAAAGAAATTAAGAAGTAGAATCTCTTGGGCGCCTGGGTGGCTCAGTTGGTTAAGCAACTGCCTTCGGCTCAGGTCATGATCCCGGAGTCCTGGGATCGAGTCCCACATTGGGCTCCCGGTTCCCCGGGGAGCCTGCTTCTCTCTCT
This sequence comes from Leptonychotes weddellii, assembly GCF_054177405.1. Classification (NCBI taxonomy): domain Eukaryota; kingdom Metazoa; phylum Chordata; class Mammalia; order Carnivora; family Phocidae; genus Leptonychotes; species Leptonychotes weddellii. Next base: position 90,705,203 of record NC_138369.1, on the reverse strand, counting down.
GACCCTCTCCCCACTCATGCTGTTTCTCACTCTCTCTCTCTCTCTCAAATAAATAAATAAAATCTTTAAAAAAAAAAAAGAAGTAGAATCTCTTTCTCAAATGATCGAAGCAATGCAGATGAGAATGGAGCAGCACTAGTAGATTCAGATGTCAACGTAAAAACTGTTAATTCTACCTACAGGATAAAAATTCCTAGAAATGTTATAGCAGGGAACAATCAATGGTTGAAATAAGATCCATAACTATAGCAAGTAATCCTATCAAGATTAAACCCCATTCCAACACCATTCTCTCCCCCATGTTATTTTGGGATCACTACAGGCCATGTTGGGAAAAGCTATTCCACAGAAGATGGTACTAGGCTCTAGTAACATCTCTCTTTCATTCACAGAAGTTCAATGATATAATCCATCTTTTCCTTTTCCTTTAGATCCTATCTTCTCTCCCTCCCAGATATCCTTCATTTATAGTGTATCTGAGTAACCTGAACATCTTGATTTTGAAGCAAAGGAATGTGTGGGGATGAGATATGTAAATAAAGTCATGGGCATTACATATTTCATTATTAGGTTAGGGTAAAGTACATGTAATTTACTATTTTTTAGGTTTCTTTTGATGAATATTACTTCCCTGGTAAAAGAAGAGTATTTTATTATTTTACTATTGCATAAACATTAAAAAGGAAACATAAATGTGTATAAAGGAACCTAATTTTTTTTTTTTTTTAAATTAGGCTCCATGCCCAATGTGGGGCTTGAACTCACAACCCTGAGATCAAGAGTCACATGCTCTATCAACTGAGCCAGCCAGGAGTCCCTAGGAACCTAATTATTAAAATGCAGATATGGGGCGCTTGGGTGGCTCAGTTGGTTAAGCGACTGCCTTCAGCTCAGGTCATGATCCCGGAGTCCCGGGATCAAGTCCCGCATCGGGGTCCCTGCTCAGCAAGGAGCCTGCTTCTCCCTCTGACCCTCCCCCACTCATGTACTCTCTCTCTCTCTCATTCTCGCTCTCTCAAATAAATAAATAAATCTTGAAAAAAATAAAATAAAATAAAATAAAATGCAGATATGTTTATCAATTAAAGGGTGGAAGAAACAAATGAGTAAATTAATGAGCTAGTAGCACAAAGCTGTTTGAATCACATGTGGGTAGAAATGTTTCCATCCCCCAAGTATCTTTGAAAATAATTCCTTTTGTAGAATCTTTTAAACATTATTCTGAAGTAGATTAATAACAAATGCTATAAATTACTTTGTAGGAATATAGAAAAGAGTAGGAAAAATTAAATAATGATATTAAGCGACTATGAGATAATTTTCAGTTTAGTTTCTAGTCAAGGTCATATCTACTTGCTTGGTACTACTGAAATAAAAGTGAAATCCTGGGAATCCCATGTCATATATCAGCCTAGAGGCCTAAAAGAGGATAATAAAAGGTAAAACTAGAAAGGAAAACTGGAGGACTATTTTATAAGATGATAAAATTTCATTTAAAAATTAGTATGTTTATTATAAGATCATCCAAATAACCCAAAAATGTTTATGGTAATTTCTAAGTTTTTTCATAAAACATTGGGACCTAAAGAAAAATGTTTATGGGATAAATGAGTATTTGATTTAGAAGTACTTCCAAGAACATTAAGTGAAGTGAACATGGAGCCAATAGAAGGTTCTAATAATATTGTTTATTCCTTAGTCCAGTTAAATTTAATTGTAAGCCCTTAAAGTTTTCTAAATTAGTTCATTCAGCAAATACTGAGCACACACCAAGTGCCACACACTGTATCAGACACTAAAACTATAGAATCTAAAATATTATCTTTTCCTCACAGAGATTAAAGAATATATAAAAGAAAAAGTGATTAAATGGGATTAAGTAATATATTAAAGAAGAAGTGATCGGGCGCCTGGGTGGCTCAGTTGGTTGAGCGACTGCCTTTGGCTCAGGTCGTGATCCTGGAGTCCCGGGATCGAGTCCCGCATCGGGCTCCCTGCTCGGCAGGGGGTCTGCTTCTCCCTCTGACCCTCTTCCCTCTCGTGCTCTCTGTCTCTCATTCTCTCTCTCTCAAATAAATAAATAAAATCTTTAAAAAAAAAAAAAAGAAGTGATCTATTCAACTTGGAGAAAAATCAGGAAAGGTTTCAAATTACTTCATCTTAGAGCTAAAATAAGGTCAGGCTGTCCAGATGAAGAACATGGTAAAAATCAGATGGAAAGGGAGAGACTGCTCAACGCATATGCAGACTTGTAAAACTCTTGAAGGTCAAGGTGAGAGGGCAGGCAAAGTACAGACGTGACTTGAGAGAAAGGCATAAGTCAGGTAAAGGGGGTTTGTATGCCAGCTAAGTTTTATAAAAGTCATATTCCAACAGAAAATGAGTATCAACATATTCCTTATCATCTACAATCCAAATGTAATTCCATGTCAGGAAAAAACAAAAACAAAAGGTAGAAGGAATAATATCTAAGTCCATTCAGCTTCTTGATAATTGGCCTATATGACTCTGCAGCTACATCATTCAAAAATAATCATTAGAGCATAAAATGGTAATAAAATTCAGAAGTACATGCAGTGCACCATATCTGTTTACTAAGCTTCCCTAAAGTTCAATTAAAATAAAAGGACTATTTGAAGAAATTGTTGACTTAGTATTAAAACCATATGATGAAAATATCTTGGATGGCAGTAGCAATGAACAGACTTCTGATAACTAACCTTTATTTGGTTATAAACATAGAAATTTGTGTAGTTCTGAAAAGTTCTATTTTAAGTGATTTTAGTGTTCTTGAAATAACCATTTATTTTTACAAAATTAAGGGGAAAAAAGTCATATTTCCCACTGGGATGCCAATTCAAGTCTTCTGAAAACTGCCTCGGGAGATTACATTTTTCTAATTAAAAAATTCAGTAACACCTTTATCAGAGCCAGCAATGTTTTTTAACTTCAAATACTCACCCAAAACTAGCATTCCCAAACAATTACATTTCATCACAGTAAAGAACAGCATTGTACAAAGATAAACAAAACAACATTGTTTAGCTTTTCCTCTAAAGAGCTGCATTTTTCAGAGGATACAGTTTTTGTCAGTGAATAAAAGTGATTGTTTTCAGAATAAGCAACTGGCAGATAATCAACAGTTCTTACTAGCCTTCTGGACATCCTATATATCCAAAAACTAATTCCGAGTATGGGTTTTGCCACATTTCTTTAGAGCAAGACAAATTAAAAGGCTCAGGTGGGCTTCTCTCAACAGAAGACAAAAAATTAAAACAGTGCTCTCTTTAACTTAGAATGTTACAAACAGTGCAATTGCCTACCTTCCAAAAATTGCTAATTGCATTTCTCCTGTCTTATTGGCTATCTGAGTCAGAAAGCATTTGGGATAGTCTGTATAGAAAAAGTGTGCCATTTTCTTTATTGTAGAACACAACTTCACTTCATCATTGACTTCTAAGGAAGAAATAAGAGAAGTCTAGGTTTCTTCAATTATAGTACAACACTCATCTTTAAAAAAATCTAAAGAATTTCAAAAAGTAAACCCTGAAATACCCACCCCATCACCAAGATTACTGCCACCACCAATTACTGAAAGATCTTGATGAAATTTTACTTCTTTTCCCTTCTGCTCTCCACAATGGCAAGGGTTCCTTTCTCCAAGGAAAGCTTTGTAAAATACAGCTAGCTAATTCACATTTGTCTGAGATAATATGAGTATCATTTTTAATAGGAGGCATGACAAAAAATATAACCTTGCAACTACTATCAACTGCAGCATTCTGTATAGGGCTGAATTAAGCATTTCTAGTACTTGGTCCCAGGATGGTACATTGTAATAAGAAAGTTATTTTTTTAACTAGCTTCTTAAGTCAATGCATTCATACAGAATTGTATATATATATATGAATGAACCCCTATTTTATACAAAGAGCTATTTTTTAAAAAAGATTTTATTTATTTATTTGACAGAGAGAGACACAGCGAGAGAGGGAACACAAGCAGGGGGAGTAGGGCAGGGAGAAGCAGGCTCCCCGGGGAGCAGGGAGCCCGATGCGGGATTCAATACCAGGACCCTGGGATCATGACCCGAACCGAAGGCAGATACTTAATGACTGAGCCACCCAGGCGCCCCAAGAGCTATTTATTTTCAATTCAGAAAAGTACTATAACATACATTCTAAGTGATTAGGTTCTATAACATACCTAATAAAAAACTATATCTAATCATCAATTTGGAAGCCCAGAAAATACAGGCATAGGTTTTTGATCTGAAGATTATAGCTAACAAAGCTAACAGCCTATCAACCAATGACTACCCTTAGAAAAAGAAATGCTCTTTGGGATAAGATTCCAGTTGTTTTTCCAGTAACTATGATAAATTTATCCTTATTTCATACTACCTTGATAGGTGATCCATACTTCTTGTGTATTCATGAAACTTATATTTTATACATTACATGCTGGCATGACTGAACTGTCCTTTATAAACCACAATAGAAATTTCACACTCAACTGTCACTGAGTTATTGCATCATAGTGTGACTTATCAGTTAATAATTTAGTTTCTGAAAGGTCCATGTGATGGTTAGTTGTATGTGTCAACTAGGCTAGACTAAGAGATTCCAGAGAGCTGGTAAAGCAGTATTTTGGAGTGTGTCTGTGAAGGGGTTTCTGAAAGAGATCGGCATTTGATTCAATAGACTAAGTAAAAAACATCTACCACTCTTATCAATGTGGGTGGGCATCATCCAATTTGTTGAGGGCCCAAATAGATGAAAAGGTAAAGGGAAGACAAATTCCCTCTCTGTTGCTGATATCCACCTGTCCTGCCCTCAGACATCAAAGCTCTTGGTTCTTGGACCTTTTGACTCCAAACCATTAGCTCCCTTGGTTCTGAGGCCTTGGGACTCACACTGAATTATACCACTGGCCTTCCTGGTTCTCCAGTTTGCAAACAGCAGATTATGAGAAACTTCTAGGCCTAACAGAAGTAAGCATCTTTGCCATCTTTATTCTTACTCTATTTTACACCACTGGTAAGAAGTGTAAAACATCAATGGCTATTACCTGCTGCTTACTTACTGTGTGCAAGGCACCGTTTGATAAGCATTTAACATTGATTATTTCATTTGACCCTCATAACAATTCTATGATGTAGGGAACATAACAATTCCTATTTTACAGATAAAGAAATTGAGGCACACAGAGGTAAAATAACTTTCCTGAGATCACACGGCTAATAAACAATAAAAATGGGATTCAGTTTAGTCAGACAGACCAGAGACACTTTTGGAAGCAACAGCATGATAGCTGCCCAAGGAGAATCCCAAGACCAATTCATACTTGTATTGGTTGGCGATAGTGGTACTAGAAAAACTATGTTTGTGAAACATCATCCGACTGGTGAACTTGAGAAGTACATAGCCACCTTGGGTGTTGAGGTCCATCCCCTTGTGTTCCATACCAACAGAGGACCTATTAAGTTCAATGTATGGGATACGGCTGGTCAGAAGAAACTTGGTGGGCTGAGGGATGGTTATTACATCCAGGCCCAGTGTGCCATTATAATGTTTGATGTAACATCAAGGGTTACTTACAAGAATGTGCCTGACACAGAGATCTGGGACAAGTACGTGAGAACATCCCCATAGTGCTGTGTGACAACAAAGTAGATGTTAAGAACAGGAAAGTTAAGGCAAAATCTATTGTCTTCCACTGAAAGAAGAACCTTTAGTACTATGACATTTCTGCCAAAAAAGTAACTACAACTTTGGAAAGCCCTTCTTGTGGTCTGCTAGAAAACTAACTGGAGACCCTAACCTGGAGTTTGTTGCCATGGCTGCTCTTGCCCCACCAGAGGCTGTTAGGGACCGAGCTTTGGCAACACAGTATAAGCATGATCTAGAGGTTGCTTAGGCAACTGCTCGCCTGGATGAGGATGATGACCTGTGAGAAAGTGCAGTGTGAAAAAGTCTAGTTTGCTTGTTTTTTTGTTTGTTTTGTTTTTAAGATTTATTTATTTGAGAGAGAGAGAGAGTGGGAGAGAGTATGGGGGGGGGCACAGAGGGAGAGAGAGAAAATCTGGAGCAGACCTTACGCTGAACAAGAAACCTGACATGGGGCTTGATCTCTGAGATCATAACTTGAGCCAAAACCAAGAGTTGGATGCTTAACTGACTGTGCCACCCAGGTGCCCCCAAAAGTCCAGCATGCTTGCCACTTTATTATATAGCTGAGCAGGACTTGTGCTTAATCTTTGGGATGCTGAAGGAGATGAATGGGTTTCAAAGTGAATGTGGCTGTTTAAAAAGTACCTTCATTTTTTGGATGCATATTTGACTGTTTTGGAATGCAACTGTTTCCTTCCTGAGTTTCAAATAAAAGACTGCTATAGTCACATCACAATATCCAGTGGTAAAATCTAATTTGTCGCTGTCATTCCCTTTCCTTTTAGTTTAGAATCAGAATAAAGCTGTATTTCAAATGAAAAAAAAAAAAAAAGGGATTCAAAAGTATGCAGTATGTAGTATTCCAGACCTTAATTAAAATTAATGTGTCTTCCCTGTAAACTGAGGTCTCATATTTTTAACATAACTGAGGCAAGACAGAAACCATTAGGAAAAACATGAGTAAGGAATCTTTAGCCTTAAATGGCTACTCTGTTGTTTATTTGTGAAGGAAAGATAGCAGAGTTTAAAAACATGTATAACAGAGTGGAACCTTATTCATTAAAACTGTATCTACATGGTGAGGTATAACGAGAAAATTTCTAACATTTTTCTTTCTAAGATGAGAATCCTAACATTTTTACATGTACATGTTTTTTAAAAATGCATTATACACATAAGTAGAAGGTTACTACTATACTACATAGCTTGATTTAACAAACCTTTATTGCTCTTCTACTATGCACCATGATACAAATTAGGTAATAACTATAATTAAAACATGAACTCTAAACACAGCTCACAAGTGAAATATATATATAATAAATAATAATAATGTGATAAAGGGTAAAGGAGATATTTACAAAGTGGAAGAGTGGCAAATTGAGCTGGAATGATTCATTCTATCAGGGCAGAAAAAAAGTTAGGCTTCCAGAAAAGATAATATCCTCAGCTAGCACTTAAATGTCATCTTGGACAGAGATCTTGGACAGAGGAAATAGTATATACAAAGGCACAAAGGTATAGTCAGCATTGTTACAACAAGTCGAGAGACTTCAAGGAGGTGGAATGGCTGCAGCATAAAATTCAAGGCAGGAAATAGGAAGAGATGAGCTGGAGTACAGCTAATCATAAAACTCTATTAGAAGCACTCAGACTCATGATGAGGATCCACTAAAGGGACAAGAGGACTAATAAGCCTACCTATTCATTCCAGAGTTGTGTTTTCACCATCAAAAATAAACATTCAATGACAGTATTTCCTTAAATTTTGCAGTGACCCACCTTCCATCCCCAACGAAGAAAGTTATTTAAAAAAAAAAAGTATTGTAGTTTCTAGTTAATAAAGACTAGACTGAGCCAAAAATTACATAGCATAATAATGCAATAAACCTTAGAATCAGCAAATTTTAGTTTACTTTTAATTTCTTAGCAGCAAGAAATTAAAGAAATATTATAATAATGTTTCCTTTTTGTTGAAACAATCTGCAATTATTACAGTTTAGTTCTGGATCAAATCTTAAAATGGCTTAAATTCAAATTACTATAAAAAAGACATATAATTCTGAAGAGCAGGAAATCTACATTTGACTTCAAGCTCTAATTTATTTCCCATTTAAAGGCAACTAAGAGTTTAGATTTGGAAATGATATAAAACAGTAACAACACCTATCATTTACAAAGTGCTCTACATTTCCAAACCCTTTTTCAGTTATTATTTTATTCCTTTAATAAGTTTATTATGGAAGTGTCAATTCTTTCATGAAATGCAAGGAGCAGAGACAAAAATTCAGGCACAACAGGGGTCTGTTCCTACTGAACAAATCATCTAAGATCAAGCTATGTCAAGTCCATGAAGTAATATCCCATGTCTATTCTCTAAGATACATGCAAGAAACTACATGACACTCAGGTCTGAGGTAGTTCAGTAAAAGTAACATCAAGGCTTATTTTATACAGGCCTCAATGTGGCTCTTCGGCCAAGACCATCCAAAACTATTTTTGTAAAGACAGTATTAAAAGTATCAAAAAACCACACCTTTAGAACAGCACTGATGATAGTGAGGGAAGTCCTATGGCAAACTTTGTTTTACTATCTGACCTAACCCACACCAGGAGACAAACTTTGTACAGGTGACAGAGTTAGCTTATTGCAAAAGAGAAATCCCAATGTCAACATAAATAAAAATATATGTGTAGTATTGGTCATGGAAGAGTAAAGGCATAAAACTGAAGGTTCATGTTTCCATTCGTAGATTAGATCAAGCAATATTCTACTATTAAACCACAGTTCAAGATTCCCAACAACCACCTGAAAATTTTTAGAACGAAGAGCAATCATTTTTATCCTTGTCAATTTGTTTACAATCTTGTAGAAACTATGAACCATGCGAGCTGTCCTCCTTTTTGTACTGGCTGCTAAAAGCTTAGAGTCAATTTTGTGGCAGATGAATAAAACTTAAATAAACCTGCTCCTCTCTTGCTTGCCTTCACCAACTTCCCATTTTCCTTTCGTCCTCACCTTCTTTTTTTAATCTGGATGAACTGTATAAACCTTCTTAAAGCCTTTCTGAAACAAGGGAGAATTTAAGGTAGATAAACTAAAAAAAGTTAAAAAAAAAAAAAAAAGGAAAAAAGCAAACATTACCTTTACATCAAAATTACAATCAAGTCTTCTAATTAACACGATGAAAGTGCCAGATGAATTATCTTTTAGTGGTGGAGGCACTATGGGTTCACAGGCATTCTCCGGTTTTGAGTTAATCAAAAAACCCTGAAAAAGAATTGGCAAGAAGTTTTTTTTCTCCGTTAAACTCAAAAAATCAATTCAACTTACTTCTACATCTTTTAAATTTGCTTCATGTATTTTGCATTATGCTAGATGAATTATCTGGGAGCTACGACAGTTCCTAGACTCCAAATGCTCACAATCCCAGGACTTCTAAAGTAGTATTTGATTTCGTAAGCACTTAGTTTTTTAAAGTTCATTCCAATTCTCCCATTAAAGTTTTGTTGTTGTTGTTGTTGTTGTTGTTTTTAATCACACATAAGCCCATCACCCCAAAGACAAACCACTGTTAGCATGTTGGTATATTTTCCAATGATCACTGGCATTTCTAAACCAAGTAAATACTTTTTTAAAATTAACTTTTACATTTCTTTCATGTTATCAAACAATGAAAATGCACATTTCTAGGTATTTGTTCTATAGAAATATCAGCCTGAGTATATAAAGATATATATAGAAAGATGTTCCCTGCTACATTGTTTTTAATAGCAAAAGCTGGAAATCATGCACATCAATACGGCAGCCATTTAAAAAAACATTCAATAGGGCGCCTGTGTGGCTCAGTCCGTTAAGCGTCTGCCTTCGGCTCAGGTCATGATCCCAGGGTCCTGGGATCAAGTCCCACGTTGGGCTCCCTGCTCAGCCGGGAGCTTGCTTCTCCCAATCCTCTCTGCCTTCTACTCGTGCTTGCTCTCTCTCCCTAGTGCCCTCTCTCTCTAATAAATGAAATCTTAAAAAAAAAAACAAAAAACAAAAAAACAGAAAAATGGAGCCATTAAAAAGAATGAGGTAAATCCATACACTCTAAATTAAAAAGATATCCATAAAATAACTATTAATTTAAAAAGTTAAATCAAGTCGCTTTCCCAGAAATACAGGATGGTTTGACATCAGAAAATATATTACATAAAATGTTAATTAACAGAAAAAAAAGTTACATTTACAGATTAGAAAAGAAAAATCAAATGACTATCTCAACAGATGTAAAACACTGAATAAATACATAAAAAGATCACCAAATTCAGTTAATTTGTAAGAAGTGAACAATTAAAGCTATGACACAGTGCCTTTTTTTTTTTAAGATTTTATTTATTTATTTGACAGAGAGAGACACAGCGAGAGAGGGAACACAAGCAGGGGGAGTGAGAGAGGGAGAAGCAGGCTTCCCGCCGAGCAGGGAGCCCGATGCGGGGCTCGATGCAGGGCTCGATCCCAGGATCCTGGGACCATGACCTGAGCCGAAGGCAGCCGCTTAATGACTGAGCCACCCAGGTACCCCGACACAGTGCCTTAACAATAGTCCTCCTATATGGTATGTGAATTGGTCACACCAACCACCTATCCACAGGATATGGCAATTTCTCCTGCCTTAAGCTGCACTGATTGGCTTGTAATGGGAAATGCTTTTGCATGTTTCAGGAATAAAATGCAGCATACCTTCATTTATTTATAAAATAGATCCCTTTCTTGATTCTATAAAGCACTTGGTTTTTATTTTGCAGAGAAACAGAACTGTGGTTATCCTTCCAACAATGACTATTTGCTTCAATCCATGTTAAATTCATACCCTGCTGCCTTTTCTATGCCTTTCTGCACAAACACTAACTTTTTGCTTTAGTGACAAATCACACAGTGCAATTCTTTTCAAGATACTTGTAACAGCAATTAAACTCAACCCATATAGTACCAACAAGGAATATAACTCAACTGAAGTGAAAATAATATGAACAGCTATGGCTTAATTTCCCATGTCTGGCGAAGTCAACTCCATTGTAATTGCCACCTAGTGGAGAGCAACTGAAAGACACATCCCAATTTCAGGTATGTTAAAATACAAGGTAATAAAATAAATGCATTGTAGCATCAATTAATTTATGGTATATACAGATACAAAAAAAGATCTACAAGTGAAACTGGAAAAGGGGTTTTGCTTTTTAATAACTGTTTTGTTATATCTGTTATGACAAATGTGTATTATTTTTAAACATAATATTTACAAAAGTCAAATGTAAGCTAAAAGTCCAAAAAACAATCTAGTTGCATTAACAGAAAACTGAATGAAGTCTTAAAAAAAACAGTTCTTAAATTATTAAATATCATCTTTGCTGCAGACTATGCTAAAAGAATAACTTTCTAAATCAACTTACTAAATCTTATCCTTCCCGGAGATGTGAGTCACTTAAAACTAAGTGCAAACTTACTTTGTATCATCCACAAAGTCTACAAGGTAGTGTAATGGGCTTTGTCAATTAATTTGGCACAACTCCCTGGTTCCTTGAATAAGAATGGCCAAGGAGGTGCTACCTTAAGCCCCATCCACATGCCTACTATCACCTCTCAGAGCCAATCTCTTCTTATTGAAAGGATGCTTACTCTGTAATCAAAGATCCTCAACTCAACCTTCTGACAGGGGCACTTTATGCCAACATGTAGGAAGCCCAAGAAAACTACCAAGGCCTAGGAGACTTAAACTAGATGCCCATCTATCCTCTCTTCGTTGTTGTAATTCTCTGATGTTTAAACAAGAATGCTGGACAAAAATAATGCATGCAGACTGGCACCTCAATATCATCAAATGTATAATGCAACAGGCCTACAATATATAAATATGTCAATTTCTTTTGAAAGCTTTTGTGACTATACATAAAGCAAAGTACACAAAATATAATTTTCCAGCTTGATGAATTTTCACAAACTGAACACACCTGTATCTGGAAATAGAACATTAACAGTACTCCGGAAGTTCCCTTCATCCTTCCTGCCAGTCACTATTCCTCAAACCCCATCCCTAATGTCACTACACAGACTTCTAACAGCTTCATTTTGCCTAATTTTACATTTGACATAAACAAAACCATATAGCATAGTAAATGGCCTTTTAGACTTCTCTCTCTCAATGCTGTATTTGTGAGATTCAGCCCTACTGTTGAGCAACTGTACTTGGCGGATCTTTTACCGCCATTTCTATATAGTATTACATTGTGTGACTATGCCAAAATTTATTCTACTGTTGATGAGCATTAGGGTAATTTCTAGTCTAGGAGCTATTACAAATAGTGCTGCTATAAACATTCCATGGACATTAACACATGTACACATCTGTTAAATATATACATAAAACTAGAACCATAGGCTATCAAACTGGATCATAGGGTATCAAGCTTTAGTAAACACTGCCAAGCTTTCCAAAGTAGTTTGGGTTACCACTTTTTAACTGCAAAATGACCTAAACATAAAAATCATACTGAATATAATTTTGCTTTAATGCTTCAGAAGGTATTTAGAACTACAATATTTCACTAATATTTCAATAAACATTATGGAAAAATTACTTTCGTTGATAAATTACACTGGTTAATAAGTGCACAAGTAGGTAGATAATTTGATAAAGTGGTTTTGTTTAAAAGATTGTTTCAGGCTGAAAAGAGCTTTAACCTTCCTCCCCTTCAGTCTGCACTAAATGTTAAACTATATAAATAGTAAAATTAAGAGCCTGGGTGGCTCAGTCGGTTAAGCGGCTGCCTTCAGCTCAGGTCATGATCTCGGGGACCTGGGATGGAGCCCTGCATCTGGCTCCCTGCTGAGCAGGGAGTCTGCTTCTCCCTCTCCCTCTGTTGCTCCCCCTGCTTGTGCGCACTCTCTCTGTCAAGTAAATAAATAAAATCTTTTAAAAAAAAAATAGTAAAATTTTAAAAAGTATATGCAGTTATAATGTCAACAAAAATGTTGAAAGCAAGGCAGCAGTACATCTTTCCCTTTGTAAGAGTATAAAAGTTAAAAGCAGAACAAGAGAGACAGAGAGGGGTGAGTTATTTTGTTAGTATCTGAGGTTGTAAATTAACTAGTTAACTGCAGTAACAGCAAGGAGTTAACATTCGTGGAGCCATGGCACTCAACACTCTGTGTTGGGCACTATGCTCTTTCAATGTTCTAATTCAGTTAATCTATGCAATAACCCAAGGAGGTAACTACTATTATTATCCTTATTTTGAAGATGAGGAAACTAAATCTCAAAAAGGTTAGGTAACTTGCCCAAGGTTACACAGGAGGCATGCAATCCCAGGAAGTCTGACTCCAGAATCTATGTTCTCAACCACTATGCTATACTACTTTCCATAAGATGACAAAACAAAATAAAACCCAACTAGGTGAAAACCAAAATGGGCAACAAAAACAAGAATGAACATTTACAAAAATGAAAAAGCCAAAATGTTAGTCTAAATGGCAATTAAGGCTGATTGCAAAATCTGATATAAGTATTTCAAACAACGAAGATGTCAAAGGAAACTTTGTCATAATTTTTACATTCAAACATAGACCAAAGAGTTACACTGATCAGACTTTATTAGCTAACATTTTCCTTATGTGAAACAGATGGATTTATTTATATCAACAACTTTCTACGATTTTAAAAATATCCACTGCTCTTTTCCCTAATTTTTTATCAGATCATTCTGACAAAATTTACCCATAATTTTCACATACAGGACACATTTAATTCCTTTTTCACAAATAGCTGGAAATTATGCTCTTCTTATACAGTAAAATGTCCTTTAACCACTACTCATGTTACTTTAAGTTCCTTTAACACTATGCTCTGAATACACTGGTCTCATTTCCTAAGGGCTCTTTGTAAGAGGATTAATAAGATTGAGTTCTTTCCAATATTAATTATTTGGCTAAGGACTAACAGATCCAATAAGAGAAAACAAAGTATAAACAACATGCAGTACAATTGCACACAACAGAGCAAATCAAACTATGGGAGGCAGTAACAGAAAAAGTGGCATTTGATTTGGTTCTTAAGCTTTACAATATTTTAATTTGGGGCCAAAACCCGAACATACTACTATAAATGATCTGACCAATATAACAACAGATAGCCAGGATTGGATCCTGGAATACAAGAAGGTTATTAGTGGAAAAACCTGTGAAATCTGAAAGAAGTCTGTACTTTAATATATTGTATAAATTTTAATTTCTTAGATTTGATAAAGGCACCATGGTTATATAAAATGTTAACATTAAAAGAAACTGAGTAGGGGCATCTGGGTGGTTCAGATGGTTAAGTGTCCGCCTTCGGCTCAGGTCATGATCCCAGGGTCCTAGGATCGAGCCCCACATCTGGCTCCTGGCTCGGCGGGGAGCCTGCTTCTCCCTCTCCCTCTGCCTCTCCCCTGCTCATGCTCTCTCTCTCTATCTCTGTGTCTCAAATGAATAAATAAAATCTTAAAAAAAAAATTAAAATAAAAAAAAGAAACTGAGTAAAGAGTATATGGAAACTCTCTACTATTTTTTAGCCTTTCTATGTCTAAATTTATTTCAAAAAAATTTTTTAAATAAATCAAACACATCAACAACAAGAAGGTAACAATAGGAACTATCACTCTTTAACCTGCTCTTGACTGTACACTTCTTTTAATGCACTGTAACTGATGTATTGATGTTTCTGGCAAACACATTGCAGTTTTTTTTTTAACAAATTTTTGACAGATGCTGCTACTAAGCTATTTTTCCCCTTTTTTCAGTACCTATCTTTTAGGACTCAAGGGTAAAACATTAGTATTTTAACCATTCCAAGCTTCATGCCATTTGCAAATTTAATAGTCATACCTTCCATGTCTTTCTGCACATCACTGAGGAAAGCACTGAATAAGACAGAAATTTGAGGGTTATATAATAATTAAAGGTCAAGCCTTTAACTAAATTATAATAAAAGGTTCTTTAAAAAAAACAAATGCACAAATCTAGATATTACATTTGTGGCATTTTTTAAATCACTAACCGATTATCTTTCATCTCAAAGTTACATCTCCCCTTGTATACTGTCAGAATTCTCCTCAGTAACCTTTTTTGGTTATATATTTTACCACTGAGTTAGATTTTAGGTCTTAATAATATCTGATTAAAAGATGTCAAAAAATACAATAAGCCCATAAATAACTGAAAACATTAAATACTTAAAAGTGCTAAGTCAGTAAATAACTACTTAGACCAACTATATAATTTTTAAAACATATTATTTCTGAAAAAGTTCAAAAAGCATTAAAAACAAAATTTGGTTCATATTAATATTCTAGGAATGTCAAACCTTAAAAAAGAAGTCCCAGACTACTATATGTATTAATTGCACTGAGATTAAAAACAAAAAAAGAAAAAGCATAAAAATTTATATAATGTCAATACACAGTTCTAAAATCACCCATCTTGAGAATTTACTCCAATAAGAATTTTTGAGTGATTTATTTTAAAAAGATTTGATAATTAGCATGTATCAATTACCTACTAAGATGCTAAGATTACTTCTACTTCCCAGCCATGACCGAGTAACAGGGACTAGTTTTATCCTCTTGGTTTAAATAACTAGAAAATTAAACAGAGTATGAAATGTCAGCTTTCAAAGAATGGATAACAGCACAAGACAGCAATTGCTGAGAAGAAGGAAATAAATTCAATGAGCCCTGCAAATACCTCAGCTCACTGCCTGGAGAAATTCCAAGCCTCAGAACAGGGCAGGAGAACCCAGAGTCTCGTGGTCTCAGTGAGTTGAGGAGACAGAGTTCAGAGTATGGAGAGGCCAAGGCAGCTAAGGTTTTCTGGGACACCATATTGGGAATAAGGGAGCTACAAAGAGAGAACTCTAGATACATGCAGGTGTCCACTCAAGTCCTTGGCTGAGTAATAATCTGCATTTTGTGAAGGAGGGAGCTACCAAAAGTGAGAATGAAAGGAGTAAGCAGAACAACCCCTGGAGTCTACACAGGGCTGGGAATTGTTGTATTCTTAATGGCCACAGTGGGAAAACTTTCTAATACAGAACACCAAATAGAGTCCTCAGGAAACTACTGCCTCAGAAATGGGCCAAAGGAGCCCTAAACATCTGAAGTGAATGAAAATAAAAACACAACTTACCAAAATTTGTGAGACACAACTAACATAGTACTTATAGCACTAAATATTTGTATTAGAAAAGAGGAAAAGGTCCTCCATATTCATCTAAAGAAACTAGAAAAAATGGGGGAAAGCAAACAAAACCCAAAATAAGAGCAAGAAATAATAAATAACAGCTATGTTCCTTACCCTAATGCTTTGGATATGTATTACTATAGACAAGTGGACAGACTTAAAGAAGTTGAATAACTCGCCCAGTGATAGCACCATAATTTGAAGCCTAGTAACACTGACCCCAAAGCCAATGTTCTTCCCATTTTAGCACAGTACTCATCTCCACAAATATAGGGATTAAACCAGCACTAAGTTTCAGGTTTCCCTATTCTCAGCCTAGCACTCTAATAATTTTATCATTGTGCTAATATAATCACCACCTTTATGGCAAAAGTTCACATGCACTTATTATTAAAATTATTAGCAGTCTAAGTCACCTTTTTTTCTTCCCCCTCTTATACCTTTCTATTATCCTATTAATCCCATCTTTCATTGTATTACGTAGAAGTTTGATACGTGGTTTATAGACAACTGGTTTTTCGACTCATTTGTGGCTGTTGAAGTTAACTATCATAACTAAATTGAAGTCCTAGAACACACAGACAGCTTTATGCTCACAAATGAGGATCAGAAATCACAGGCATTATCATCCCCGTTTTAGAGAAGAAAATACTTAAGCTTCAAAGAAGATAACACACCCAAGATTCAGCTGCTAATTGATGGTGCTGTGAGTCACAATGACTCAAAAACTCCTAAATGAGACATATAAAACAAGCTAGACATAAAGGTGTAAAGGTGACCCCAAGATGTTGGTATATCTCCAATATATTTCCTACTTGTCAGATAGCAAAATAAATCCTAAAGTTGGAATTTTTATCCTCAAGTTTTTTTCCACAGAGCTTCTGAGGGCAAGCAGAAAACAGATGGCATAAATCACCCTAAAAACAGCAAACATCAGGCTACCAGATTCTTAAATATGGTTTTTCTTTCTTTTTTTTTTAGATTTTATTTATTTATTTGACACAGAGAGAGACAGCAAGAGAGGGAACACAAGCAAGGGGAGTGGGAGAGGGAGAAGCAGGCTTCCCGCTGAGTAGGGAGCCTGATGCGGGACTCGATCCCAGGACCCTGGGATCATGACCTGAGCCGAAGGCAGACGCTTAATGACTGAGCCACCCAGGTGCCCCTTAAATATGGTTTTTCATGCTCACTGAAGAACACTAATGAAACCCTGAGATGGCAAACTGCTCAATATATTTATGGACATTTTGGTTATTTCCTACTTCATAATTTATTCCCAACAGGTCAACCTGAAACATTAATTGCCACATTTTGATTGTTTTATTTTTTTTTTTAAGATTTTTTATTTATTTATTTGACAGAGAGACACAGCTAGAGAGGGAACACAAGCAGGGGGAGTGGGAGAGGGAGAAGCAGACTCCCCACTGAGCAGGGAGCCCGATGCGGGGCTTGATCCCAGGATTCTGGGATCATGACCTGAGCCGAAGGCAGACGCTTAACGACTGAGCCATCCAGGTGCCCCTATTCTTTGTTTTACTGATACACTGGTTCATTGAACAAATTTGCTAAATCCCTACTATAACTCAGGTACTCCCAGAGATAAAGATTCTGCCTTCAAGAAATTTACATTCTATGCCAGACACTGTAGTATAACAGAAATGAGTATGATAAAGTATCTGTTGCTTATGGAGACCTCTAGTGTAACATTCTCCTTCCTGGTTTTACATTTATCAACTTTTCAATTTGTAAATTCTGAATATAGCTCTTATATCTATTCATACTGGTAAAATTGCTCAGACAGGACTGAGAAAATACTCCCACAAAATTGCAATCATTTTGAGTACACATACTTACCCAATATTTAATATAAAAACTGAGAAGCTACCAACTATAAATCATATAAGTAAGTCTCAAATTAGAAGTCCTCTTAATGTCCAAACAGTATCTCTATAAAAGCAGAGGATATAGGGGCACCCTGCATCGGGCTCCCTGCTCAGCCAGGAGCCTGCTTCTCCCTCTCCCACTCCCCCTGCTTGTGTTCCCTCTCTACCTGTCTCTCTCTGTCAAAAACTAAAAAAAAAAAAAAAAAAAAAAAGGCAGACGATATAGAAGAATATTCTTATTATCAAAGAGATTATTTTAAAAGACTAGGAGAAACTGTTCCTTCAAAACAACTGCTCTGTTAAACCAAGAATGATAGTTATTAGGTTGATGAGAAATTTATGCTAAAGGAGAGCTAAAGTAAGAAAATCAAAAGTTTGTGGCATTTGAGCCACAACCCACTTCCCCGACACCATTAGGTCAGTCAGATGGAAGCTCCACTCTGGACTGCAGTGGCGAAGACCACAGGGCTCCTTTTCCCCTCAGCTCCAGTTAAGGAATATGGTATCTCAGCAGGAAGGGAAGGTCACCACCATTTGTCATCCTCTCCAGCTCTAAACTGCAAAGGCTAAATCCTGGTGAATATGGCAAAGTACACAAAACCAAGAACACTGGGGCCCTGGTCACCTTCACCCTAGCTCACCTTCAGGACAAAGGATCCATGCTGAGAGGGGCAAACAGTAGATCAGAGACAACTATCTCCAACCAGCACACTGCACATAAAGCAGGGAGTCACCAAAAATGAAAATGTGGTTTGTGCTAGGCAATCATTCAAGAGATACATAGATTTTAGTAATAAAGAAACAAGCACAGGAAACAGTAAGTACACAGTCATTTCCTAGATTAGAAAACCAGTGAGGCTGATGCATTTTGAATGGAGCCAATTCCAGATCAATGGCTCAGAAAGTCTGCCCAGTAAGAGAGGCAGTCTGTGAGAAAAGACCTCCAAAGTTCTTCCTAAAGAAACTTACTTTATTTGAAACAGAGTGTGGGAGGGGCACGCCTGGGTGGCTCAGTAGGTTAAACGTCTACCTTCAGGTCAGGTCATGATCTCAGGGTCCTGGGATAGAGTCCCAGGTCAGGCTTCCTGCTCAGTGGGGAGTCTGTTTCTCCCTCTCCCTCTGTCCCTCACCCCCCACTCATACTCTTGCTCTTTCTCTCTCTCAAATAAATAAATAAATCTTTAAAAAAGAAAAAGAAAGAGAAAGAGAGTGAGTGAGTGTGGGGTAAAGTTCAAACCTAAGGGCATTTAAAAAGAGGTAAAAGAAATAGAAAGGACAATTAGAAAACACCTTGAGACAAATGTAAATGAAAACACAACATACCAAAACTTAGGTGATGTAGCAAAAGTAGTGCCAAGAAAGAAATTTATAGCTATAATTGCTTACATTGAAAAAGTAAGAAATACTGCAAATCAACAACCTAACTTATACTTTTAAGAAACAAGAATAAGAAGAACTAAACCCAAAGCTAGAAGAAACAAGGGAATAATAATTATTACAGCAGAGATAAAGTGGAATTATAAAAAAAAAAATTTTTTTTTAAAATAGAGGGGCATCTGGGTGACTCAGTTGGGTATGCATCTGACTCTAGTTTTCAGCTCAGGTCATGATCCCAGGGTCCTGGGATCCAGTCCCGTGTCAGGTTCCCTGCTCAGTGGGGAGGCTGTTTCTTCCTCTCTCTACCTCTCCCCCTGCTCGTGCTCTCACTCACTCACTCTCTCTCTCTCTCTCTCAAATAAAGTCTTTAAAAAAAATTGGAGTGCTAGATGTGTGGTCCCAACTCTTTGCTTCTCAGAAGGAAGCTGGGAATTAGAGGTTCCCTCTTGATTGTATGATGCTGTAGTGAGGGTAGGATTTGTGGCAAGAGTAAGTCCTGTAAAACTATGTCAGTATTTTCTTAGTTGCTTGATTTGTAGGAATCACCTAGCTAGTTTCTGGATTTCTCTCAGAGGGAATTACTCCATGTGTAGCTGTATATTCTGTGCATTCATGGGAGGAGGGAAAATCCAGGAACTTCCTATGTCAACATCTTGGTCTGGTGTCTATATTCATATCATTGTACAAGCATCACTACCACCCATCTCCAGAACTTTTTCATCTTCTCAAATTTAAACTCTGTACCCTTAAACAATGTCTCCATTTACCCTTCTTCCTACCCACTGGCAACTACCATTCTATTTTCTGTCTCTATGAACCTGATTACTTTAAGCACCTCATATAAGTGGAATCATAGGGTCCTTCTGTGTCCAGCAGGTTTCATTTTGCAAAATATCTTCAGGGTTCATTCATGTTATAACATGTATTAGAATTTCTTTTCTTTTCTTTTTTTTTTTTTTGAATTTCTTTTCTTTTTAAGGCAGGATAATACGCTATTGTGTGCATATACCACATTTTTTTAAGCCACTAATCCATTGATGGATACTTTGGTTGTTTCTACTTTCTGGCTATTGTGAATAATGCTGTTATGAACATGGGTGTACGAATATCTGTTCAAGTTCTTGTTTTCATTTCTTTTGAGTATTCGCCCAGTAGTGGGATTGCTAGACCATATAGTAATTCTATATTTGATTTTTTGATGAACTGTCATACTGTTTTCCACAGTGGTTTTTCCATTTTAAGTTCCCACAAGCTATGCACAAGAGTTCCAATTTCTTCACATCCTTGTCCATATTTATGATTTTGTTTGATTATAGTCATCCTAACATATATGCAATACAGTTTTAATTTACATTTCCCTAACGATTAGTGATGCTGAGTATCTTTTCATGAGCTTGTTGGCCATTGTTTATCTTCTTTGGAGAAATGATTGTCCAAGTCCTGTGTGCATTTTTAAATCAGGTTAACTTATTTTTATTGAATCCTAGGAGCTCTTTATATATTCTGGATATCTGATATATGATTGAAAAATATTTTCCTTCATTCCATGGGTTGTCTTTAGGGTCTTTTGCCCTTTGATGCAAAAAATTTTTAATTCTGATGAAGTCCAATCATCTATTTTTTCTTTTGTTGCCTGTGCTTTTAATGCCCAGGAAATCATTGCCAAATCCAATGTCATGAAGCTTTTCCCTTATGTTTTCATCTAAGAGTTTTATATATTAGCTCTTACATTTAGGTCTTTGACTCAAACGTAAGGTCTTTAATTTTTTATATGGTATAAGGGTCCAATTTTATTCTTTTGCATGTAGTGCATGTGGATATCTTGCTTTCCCAATACCATTTGTTGAAAGAAACTATCCTTTCTTTGAGTGGTCTTGGTACCCTTGTCAAAGTCATTTGACTTATATGTATTTATTTCTGAGCTATCTATGCTATTTTATTGGTCTTTGTGTCTGTTTATGTTAGCACCATCCTACTTTGATTACTGTAGCTTTGTAGTAAGTTTTTTTTGTTTTTTTTTTTTTTAAGAGAGAGCAAGCATGCAGTGGGTGGGGAGGAGCAGAGGGAGAGGGAGAGAGAGACTGAATCTTAAGCTGAATGTGGAGCCCAACATGCAGGACTGGATATCACAACCCTGAGATCATGACCTGAGCTGAAATCAAGAGTCGGATGCTTTAACCAACGGAGCCACCGAGGCGCCCTGTTTTGTAGGAAGTTTTAAAATCAGGAAGTAGGAGAGCTCTGACTTTGTTCTTTTTCAATATTATTTTGACTATTAGAGGTCCCTTGAGATTCCATATAGATTATAGGATGGATTTTTCTATTTCTGCAAAAAACATCATTGGGATTTTAATAGGAATTGTATCAAATTTATAGATTGCTTTGGGCAGTACTGACATCTTAACCATATTAAGTCTACCAATCCATGATAGGATTAACATCCATAGGATGTTTGTGTCTTTTAATTTCAGCAAAGTTTGGTAGTTTTCAGGGTATAGGTCTTTTGTCACTTTGGTTAAGTTTATCTCAAATATTTATTCTTTCTGATGCTCTCGTAAGTTGAATTGTTTTACTGATTTCCTTTTGGGATTGTTCGTTGTTAGTGTTTAGGAATGCAACTTATTTTTGCACGTTGATTTTGTATCCTGCAACTTTGCTGAATTCATTTATTAGTTCTAACAATTTTTTAGTGGAATCTGTATGGTTTTCTACATGTAAGATCATGTCATCTGCAAAGAGGTAATTTCACTTCTTCCTTTCCAATCTGAATGCCTTTTATTTCTCTTTCTTGCCTAATTGCTCTGGCCAGGATTCCCAGTACTATGATGGAAAGAAGTGGTATGGGGCACCTGGGGGGCTCAGTTGGTTAAGTGTCTAACTCTTAGTTTCGGCTCAAGTCGTGATCTAATAAGGGTCATAAGATTAAGCCCTGTGTCGGGCTCCATGTTCAGTGGAGTCTGCTTCCCCTGCTCCTCTCCCTCTGCCCCTCCCCCCACTCATGCTCTCACTCTCTCAAATCTTAAAAAAAAAAAAAAAAGTGGTGAAAGTGTGCATCCTTGTCTTATTCCTGATCTTGAAAGAAAAACTTTCAGTCTTTTGTCATTGAGTATACGTTGTTAAATGTGTTTTTTTAAATATATGCTCTTTATTATGGTGAGTCAGTTTACTTCTCTTTTTTTTTTAGTTTGTTGGGTGTTTTTATCATGAGAGGGTATTGGATTTTATCAAATGTGTTTTCTACATGAATTGAGATGATTGTGAGATTTTTTTTTTCCCTACATTCTGTTAATGTATATTATATTTATTTTCATATATTGAACCATACTCCCGTTCCAGGAATAAGTCCAGTTTAGTTATGGTGTATAATACTTTTAATGTGCTGTTGAAGTTGGTTTACTAGTACTTTGTTGACGATTTTTGCTTCGTTATATATAAGGGATATTGGAATGTAGTTTCTCTTGCTTGTGGGGTCTGACTTTAGTATCAGGGTAATGCTGCCATTACAGAATGTGTCAGGAAGTGCTCCTTTCTCTTCAGTTCTTTGGAAGAGCCTGAGAAGGATTGGTGTTAATTCTTCTTTAAATGTTTGGTAGACTTCATGTAAAGCCATTTGGTCCTTGGGATTTTATTTCCTAGGAGGTTTTTGATTATTAATTCAATTTCCTTACTAGTAATAGGTCTAATCAATTTTACTATTTCTTTATGATTCAGTCTTGGTAGGTTGTATGTTTCTAGTTATTTGTCCATTTCTTCTAGGTTATCCAATTTTTACTCTACAGTTGTTCATAGTACACTCTTATAAACCTTTACATCTGTAATATAAGTAGTAATGTTATCTTTCTTTTGTGATTTTTAGTTATTGGAGTCCTCTTAGTCAAGTTAACAGTTTGTCAGTTTTGTTGAACTTTTTGAAGAACCAACTCTAGTTGTCACTGATTTTCTCTTTTTTTTAAAGATTTTATTTATTTAGAGGCGCTTGGGTGGCTCAGTTGGTTAAGCATCGGCCTTTGGCTCAGGTCATGATCCCGGGGTCCTGGGATCGAGCCCCGCATCGGGCTCCCTGCTCAGCAGGAAGCCTGCTTCTCCCTCTCCCACTCCCCTTGCTTGCGTTCCTGCTCTCACTATCTCTCTGTCAAATAAATAAAATCTTAAAAAAAAAAAAAATCAATAATGAATTAAAATGATACACTAGAAAATATTAACTTATTGCAAAGGAAAGCAATAAAAGGAAAAAAACGGACATGAAACACAGAAAACAAAAAGTAAAATGGCAAATGTAAATCCAATGTCAAGAATAACATTCATGTGGGGCACCTGGGTGGCACCCAGGGTCCTGGGATCGAGCCCTGCATCTGGCTCCCTGCTCCACGGGAAGCCTGCTTCTCCTTCTCCCACTCCCCCTGCTTATGTTCCCTCTCTCGCTGTCTCTCTGTCAAATAAATAAATAAAATCTTAAAAAAAAAATAAATAACATTCATGTGAATGAATTAAATAATTCATTCAAAAGACAGATTGTCAAAATGGATTTTAAAAATGAAGCTCCAACTGTATGCCAAGTACAGGAAACACATAAATAGAATTACAAATGGTTTAAATGTAAAAGGATGAAATAGATATACAAACAGCCGCCATATAAAAGCTGGAATGACTATACTAATACAAACAAAATAAATTTTAAAGCAAAAATACATTATCAGAAATAAGAACATTTTATAATGATGAAAAGGCCAATACGTCAGAAAGATATAACTATTATAAACATATAGGCACCAAAGTCCCAAATTACACATAGTAAAAAACTTACAAAATTGAAAAGAAAAACAGATAATTCAACAATAATATTGAGCCTTCAATATCTTACTCTCAATACATAGAACTTGTCAGATCAACCAGGAAACAGAAGACCTGAACAACACTGTAAGCCCACTAAACTAACACGCATCTGTTGAACATTTCATCCAACAACATCAAAGTATACATTCTTCTCAATTGCACATGAAACATTCTCCTGCATAGATCGTATATGAGACCATAAAACAATGCTCAATAACTTCTGAAATCATTCAAAGTATGTTCTATGACCACACTGAAGTAAAACTGGAAATCAATAAAATTTGGGGAAACTCAGAAATAAGTACAGAGTAAACAACACATTCTTAAATAACCAATGAATCAAATAACTCACAAAAGAAATTACAAAATTATTTTGAAAATGAAAAGAGAAACACAACATACCCTAATTAAGGGGATACAGTTAAAATTTCTGCTCAGTAGAAATTTATGCCTATAAATGCCTATATTAAAAAAGAAGAAAAATGTCAAATCAATAACCTAACCCTTCCACTTTAAGACACTTGAAAAAGAAGAGCAAACTAATCCTAAAGCAAGCAAAAGGAAGAAAATAGTAAAGGCTAGAGTACAAATCAGTAAAATAGAAAAATAAAAAAGAAAATCAACAAACCCAAAAGTTGGTCCTTTGAAAATAAAAAAAAAAATCAACAAAATTTACAAATCTTCAGTTGGATTGACCAAGAAAGAAGACTCACATTAATAAAATCAGCAGTAAAAGAGGGAACATAACGAGCAACCTTACAGAGTAAGGGGAGTACTATAAACTATAGGCCAACAAACTAGATAAACTAGATGAAATGGACAATTTACTAGAAAAATACAGACACTACTAAAACTGACACAGAAGAGGGGCGCCTGGGTGACTCAGTTGGTTAAGCAACTGCCTTCGGCTCAGGTCATGATCCCGGAGTGCCGGGATCGAGTCCCACATTGGGCTCCCTGCTCAGCAGGGAGTCTGCTTCTCCCTCTGACCCCACCCCCTCTTGGGCTCTCTCTATCTCACTCTCTCTCCCTCAAATAAATAAATAAATAAAATCTTTAAAAAAAAAAAAAACTGACACAGAAGAAATAAAAAAAATTTAAATAGATCTGTAACAAATAAAGAGATTAAAAAAAAAATCAATAAATTACCACCACAAATGGCCAGGCCCAGATGGCTTCACTGGTATATTATAGAAACACACAAGTAAGAATAAACACCAATCTTCCACATAATATGAAAAACAAAACAAAAAAGGAGGGAACACTTCCTAACTCTTTCTATAAAGCCAGCATTGCCATCGCACCAAAACTACACAAAGACACTGAAAGAAAAAAACTACAGACTAATATCTTTTATGAATATAGAAGTAAAAATCCTCACAAAAAAATACTAGCAAGTTAAATCCAACAATATATAAAAAGGATTACAGACCTCATCAAACTGGATTTATACCAGAAATGCAAGGTTGATTTATGACCAAAAATCATTTAATTAATGTAATACACTATACATCAATAGAAGGACAAAAGTCACATCATCTTAAGAGATGCAGAAAAAAGTATTTGAAATAAATCAACACCCCCTCATGATTAAAAAACAACAACAACAAAAACAAACAAACAAAAAATATCCCCAACCAACTAGGAATAGAAGGGTAGAAGGGGACTTTTTCACCCTAATGAAGGACATCTATAAAAATGCACAGCTAACATCATATTTAGTGATAAAAGACTGTATTCTTTGCCCCTAATGAACAAGATAAGAATGTCTGCTCTTGGGGTGCCTGGGTGGCTCAGGCAGTTAAGCAGCCGGCTCTTGATTTCATCTCAGGTCATAATCTCAGGGTCCTGGATCAAGTTCTGCATCTGGCTCTGCTCAGCATAGAGACTATCTCCCTCTCCATCTGCCCCTCCCCCTGCTCACACACACTCTCTCCAATGAATAAATAAATTTAAAAAAAAAAAAGGCAGGGGGTATCTGGGTAGTACAGTCAGTTAAGCAACCGACTCTTGGTTTTGGCTCATGGTTCAGAAGATCAAGCCCCACACTCAGTGAGGAGTCTGCTTGAGTTTCTCTATCCTTCTCCCTCTGGTCCTCCCCGACCCCCCGCACACACTTTTAAATAAATAAATAAATCTAAAAAAGAAAAGAATGTCTGCTCTTGACAATTCTATTCAGAAATGTCCTAAATGGGATTATTTGGGAATTTCTCATAAATGTATTTGCCTTTTCCTAATTATTTTAGACATTCATTGCTTCATGTCAAAGAAACATTTCAAATTTCAAAATAATAATAAAAAAAATATTCTTCAATTTAAAAAATGTCCTGGCAGTGCTAGCCAGGGCAATTAGGCCAAAAAAAAAAAAGAGGAAAGATATAAAAAGCATTCAAATTGGAAAGGAAGAAGTAAAATTAATCTATTTAATTTGCAGAGGGCATGAGTTTATACAGCTGACCCCTGAAAAACATGGCTTGAACTTCACAGGCCCACTTATACAGATATTTCTTTTTTTTATACAGTATTGTACTATAAACGTATTTTCCCTTCCTTATGGTTTTCCTAATAATATTTTCTATTCCCTCTTACTTTACTGTATATTGTGTTATATGTTTACTGTATATTAATTTTATGTATATAAATGTAATGCATATAACATACAAAATATGTGTTGATTGACTGTTTATATCATCACTGAGGCTTTTCTGGTCAATAGTATTAGTAATTAAGTTTTGGGAGAGTCAAAGTTATACATAGTTTTTTGACCATGTGGGGGTCAGTGCCTCTAAACCCACGTTGTTCAAAGGTCAATTGTACATAGAAAACCCTAAGAAATCCTCTAAAAAAAAAATTAAAACTAATAAACAAGTTCAGCAAGGTTACATGATACAAGATTAATGTACAAAAATCAACTATTTCTATATAACTTTCAATGAGCTATCTGACAAGTAAACTAGGAAAATACAATTTTTTGATACAATGGTATCAAAAGCAGGAATAAATTTAAGAAAAGAAGTGTAAGACTTGTACACTAAAAGCTACAACATTTTGTTAAAAGAAATTAAACAACCTTAAATAAATGGAAAGACCGTCTATTTTCATAGATAAGAAGACTTATTAGTGTTAAGATGCCAATACTCCCTAAATTAATCTACAATTTTGATACAATCTATATAAAAACCCCAGCTTGGTTTTTGTTTTTTTGTTTTTTGTTTGTTTTTGCAGAAATTGACAAGGTGATCCTAAAGTTTAAATGGAAATTCAAGGTATCCAAAATAGCCAAAATAATCTTGAACAGAAAAACAAAATTGGAGGATGCACACTTCCAATTTTAAAACTTACTACATAGCTATAATAACGTATACCGGCATACAGATAGATCAATGGAATAGAATACAAATTCTGGAAATAAACTTTCATATTTATGGTTGACTTTTTTTTTTTTTTAAAACAAGGGTGCCATGACAATGTAATGAAAGAATAGCTTTTCAACAACTGGTGGTGAGAAAACTGGATTATCCACATGCAAAAGAATTATGTTGAACCTCTACCTCCCATTAAACAGAAAAATTAACTCAAAATAAAGACCTAAATCTGAGAACTAAGTCAAAATAATCCTGGAAGAACACATACATAAATTTTCATGACTTTGGAGTAGGCGATGATTTCGTATATATGATACCAAATGCATAAACAACAGAAGAAACCAAAGACAAATTGGACTTAATCAAAATTAAAACCTTTTGTACTTCAGAGGGCATCATCAAAAAAATGAAAAGACAAGGCAGAGAACGGGAGGAAGTATTTACAAATCATATATCTGACAAGGGACTTATATCCAGAATACATAAAGAAATCTTACAACTCAGTAATAAAAATTCATAGAATCCAATTTTAAAATGAGCAAAGGCGGAGTTAAGACGGCAGAGGAGTAGGAGGACCCTGAGCTTGTCTCATCCCTTGAACACAGCTAGATAGTTTTCAAATTACTGTGAACACCCAAGAAGTCAATTGGAGGTCTGAGAAAACAAAAACTGCAATTCTGCAAGTAGAAAAGCAACCACCTTTTGGAAGGTAGGAGAAGCGGAAGTTCACTTGGAGGAGACATAGCTGTAGATGCCGCAGCAAGGAGGGAGCCTGCTTACTGAGGCTACCACAAAATATTAGGAGGGGCAGAGCGTGAAAATCTGAACTTTTAAATTTGCTACCGTGGGGGACATGCCTGGATTAAAGGTGCTCAGGTGGCGAAGAGGGGCAGAATCCCAGGAGTGACAGGGTGGTCTGAGGATCCCCTGGGTTGCAGGAAGAATGGATGGCACCAAGTTGCTGCACTGTTCCCAGGCACAGGAGCCAGGAAGCCAGCAGAGAGCAGCAGATCTTGGTGCTGGCTTTCTGCTATAAACTGCATACCGCCACTGGTCATGCGACTGCTTTCCTGGGACGGGTGACAAACGCAACAAGACCCTGCCCTGGAGGGAAGAGTGCTGGTCAGCCCCACAGGCATCCCTAAAATTTGGAGTTCTGAAACTCAGTCACACACCTGAGCTAAACAGGCTCCACTGGGGCAGGGTGAATGCAGGGTTTAGATGGAAACTGGTAGAAACATTGATTGCTTTTCTGTGAGGGTTCACTAAAGAATAGGGGGAGAACTTTCAGCTCCCAGGTTAGACAGCAGGACACAGCCATTTTCATCCTGCCCATCAGGTCTGAAAGCCATCGGGGAGCAAAACAGCCCCACCTAGTGGAGACCAAGCAGCATACATCAAGCCCCGCCCACCTGAGCACTGGAGAAGCATTTGGATTGAGTGCTGCAAAGTTTCAGCTCTGGGGAAAATAGGATCAAGTTTCTTTTTTACTTTTATTCTCTATTTCTTTTATTTTTATTGTTTCATTTTTCTTATATTTTCTAATTTATTTTTTAAATTTATACACACACACACACACACACACATACTTTTCAGATATAATTTTATTTTTGTCTACTTTCATTTCATTTTATTTTGGGATCTAGATTCTTTTAACAAGCAGACCAAAACACACCCAGGAGCTAGGGGGTTTTTTTGGTTATCTTGTTTTGTATTTTTGTTTTTCTTGGGTTTTTTTCTTTTTGTTTTGTGCTTTGTTTTTGTTTGTTTTGGTTGTTCTTTTTTCTCTTTCTTCTTTTCTTTTCTGGACAAAACGACAAGACTGAGAAATTCACCCCAAAAGAAAAAACATGAGGTAGAACTCATGGCCAGGGATTTAATCAATACAGATATAAGTAAGATGTCTGAACTTAGAATTTAAAACAACGTTTATAAGGATATTCGCTGGGCTTGAAAAAGGCATAGAAGACACTAGAGAATCCCTTACCACAAAAATAAAAGAACTAAAATCTAGTCAGGCCAAAATTAAAAATACTGTAATCAAGTTGCAAACACAAATGGAGTCCACAAAAATAAGGATGGACGAAGTAGAGGAGCAAAGTATTACTATACAGAAGATAAAATTATGGAAAATCATGAAGCCAAAAAGAAGAGGGAAAGAAAAGTAATGGACCATGAAGGCAGACTTCGAGAACTCCATAACTTAGTAAAACATAATAACATGCGAATGATAGGAATCCCTGAAGATGAAGACAGAGATAAAGGCACAGAAGATTTACTTCAACAAAGTATAGCTGAAAACTTCCCTAATCTGGGGAAGGACACAGACATCAAAATCTAAAAAGCACAGAGAACTCCAGTTAAATTCAACAAAAGCCAGCCATCGCCAAGGCATATCATAGTCAAATTCACAAAATATACGGACAAGGAAAGAATTCTGAAAGTAGCAAGGGAAAAAAGGTCCTTAGCCTATAAGGGAAGACAGATCAGGTTTGCAGCGGATCTGTACACAGAGAGCTGGCAGGCAAGAAAGAAGTGTAAGGAAATATTCAACATGCTGAATGGGAAAAACATGCAGCCAAGAATTCTTTATCCAGCAAGGCTGTCATTCAGAATAGAAAGAGAGATAAAGAGTTTCCCATACAAACAAAAACTAAAGGAATTTGTGACCACTAAAACGCCCTGCAAGAAAGTTTAAGGAGGATTCTTTGAGTGGAGAAAAAAAAAAGACCAAAAGCAACAAAGACTAGAAAGGACCAGAGAAAATCACCAGAACCGAACTCTACAGGTAACACAATGGCCCTAAATTCATATTTCTCAATAAATCTGAATGTAAATGAACTAAATCCTCCAATCAAAAGACAAAGGGTATCAGAATGGATTAAAAAAAAAAGATCCATCTATATGCTGCCTATAAGAGACTCATTTTAGACCTAAACACAGCTGCAGATTGAAAGTGAGGGGATGAAGAACCATCATGCTAATGGATGTCAAAAGAGCCAGAGTAGCCATACTTATACCAGACAAACGAGATTTTAAAACAAAGACTGTAACAAGAGATGAAGAAGGGCATTCTATCATAATTAAGGGATCTACCCATCAAGAAGATGTAACAATTGGGGCGCCTGGGTGGCTCAGTCGGTTAGGCAGCGGCCTTTGGCTCAGGGCATTATCCCAGGGTCCTGGGATTGAGCCCCACATCGGGCTCCCTGCTCCGCGGGAAGCCTGCTTCTCCCTCTCCCGCTCCCCCTGCTTGTGTTCCTTCTCTCACTGTGTCTCTGTCTGTCAAATAAATAAAATCTTTAAAAAATAATAATAATGATGAAGCAGCAGAAAGAGAAATCAGGGAATTGATCCCATTTACAATTGCATCAAAAACAGTAAGATACCTAGGACTAAATCTAACGAAAGAAGTAAAAGATCTATACTCTGAAACTACAGAACACTTATGAAAGAAATTGAAGAAGACACAAAGAAATGGAAAAGCATTCCATGCTCATGGACTGGAAGAACAATATTGTTAAAATGTCTACACTACCCAAAGCAATCCACACATTTTATGCAATCCCCATCAAAATACCACCAGCATTTTTCACAGAGCTAGAACAAACAATCCTAAAATGTGTACGGAATCACAAAAGACCTTGAATAGCCAAAGCAATTCTGAAAAAGAAAAACCAAACTAGAGGCATCACGATTCCAGAATTTAAGCTCTATTACAAAGCTGTAGTGATGAAGACAGTATGGTACTGGCACAAAAACAGACACATAGATCAATGGAACAGAATAGAGAACCTAGAAATAGACCACAACTACATGGTCAACTAATCTTTGACAAAACAGGAAAGATTATCCAATGGAAAAAAAGGCAGTCTCTTCAACAAATGGTGTTGGGAAAACTGGACAGCAACATGCAACAAAAGAATGAAACTGGACCACTTTCTTACACCATACACAAAAATAAATTCAAAATGGAAGAAAGACCTTAATGTGAGGAAGAAAACCATCAAATTCTTAGAGGAGAACACAGGCAGTAAGCTCTTTAACATCGGCCACAGCAACTTCTTACTAGATACATCTCCTGAAGCAAGGGAAATAAAAGCAAAAATGAACTATTGGGACTTGATCAAGATAAAAAGCTTCTTCACAGCAAAGAAAACAATCAACAAAACTAAAAGACAGCCTATTGAATGGGAGAAGATATTTGTAAATAACATATCTGATAAAAGGTTAGTATCCAAAATCTCCAGAGAACTTATCAAACTCAAAACCCAAAAACAAATAACCCAGTTAAGAATGGGCAGAAGACATGATTAGACACTTTCAAAAAAAGCCATCCAGATGGCTGACAGACACATGAAAAGATGCTCAACATCATTCATCATCAGGGAAATACAAATCAAAACCACAATGAGAGACCACCTCATACCTGTCAGGATAGCTAAAATTAACAAGTCAGGAAACAGATCTTGGTGAGGATGCGGAGAAAGGAGAACCCTCTTACACTGTTTGTGGGAATGCAAACTGGTGCAGCCAGTCTGGAGAACAGTATGGAAATTCCTGAAAATGTTAATTTAGAACTACTCTATGACCCAGCAATTGCACTACTAGGTATTTACCCAAAGGATACAAAAATACAGATTCAAAGGGATACATGCAACCTGATCCTTATAGCAGCATTATCAACAATAGCCAAACTATGGAGAGAACCCAAATATCCATCAGCTGATGAATGAAGAAGATGTGGTGTGTGTACACACACACACACACACACACACACACACAGAGGAATATTACTCAGCCATCAAAATGAATGAGATCTTGCCATTTGCAAGTACATGGATGGAGCTACAGGGTATTATGCTGAGTAAGATAAGTCAGTCAGAGAAAGATAAATACTATATGATCTCTCTCATACGTGGAATTTAAGAAAGAAAACAGATGAACATATGGGAAGGGGGAAAAGATGAAAAGTAGAGAGGGAAACAAGCCATAAGAGACTCTTACCAATAGAGAATAAATAGGGTTGATGGAGGAAGTTGGGTGGGAGAGGGGCTAGATGGGTGATGGGTATTAGGAGGGCACTTATGATGAACACTGGGTGTTGTATGCGATGAATCACTGAATTCTACTCCAGAAACCAATATGCACCGTATATTAACCACCTAAAATTATAAATAAATAAATAGATAGATAGATAAAATAGGCAACAGATTTGAATGGACATTTCTTCAAAAAGATATATGACTGGCCAATAAGCACATGAAAAGATGCTCAATATCACTAATGATTAGGGAAATGCAAATCACAACCACATTTTGATTTAGTGGGTGTGAAGTGCTATCACACTCTAGAATGTCTATTAAAAAAAAAGATTAAGAACAAGTCTTGACAAAGAAATGGGAGGACTTAAAAATTACACACACTGCTGGTGGGAGTTGAAAATGACGCACCCACTTTGGAGCAATCTGGCAGTTTCAGAGTTACCATATGACCCAACAATTCTACCCTTAAGTATATACTCAAGAGAAAAAAGGGGCACTTGGGCAGCTCAGTTGGTTGACTGTCTAACTCTTGATTTTGGCTAAGGTCATGGTCTCAGGGTCATGGGATCAAGCCCCACAAAAGGCTCTACACTCAGCAGGATGTCTGCTTCTCTCCCTCTCCCTCTGCCCCTCCTCCCACTTGTGCTTGCTCTCTCTAAAAATAAATGGGTGAATCCTTGAGAGAAATAAAAACAGACATAAAAACATGCACACTGATGTTCATAACAGAATTATCCATAATATTCAAAAAATAAAAATGCCCAAATGTCCATCAACTGATGCAGAGGTAAACAAAATCTGGTATACGCATACAACAGATTAGTTGCCATCAAAAGGAACAAAGTACTGATATATGCTACAAAACAAATGAACCTTAAAGAACTGCTAAGTGAAAGAAGCCAGAAACAAAAAAGCTACATATTATATGATCCCATTTATAAATGAAATGTCTAGAATAGGCAACTCTATAGAGACAAAAAATAAATAATTGCTTAGGGTTGGAACTGGAGGGGTTGCGAAGAAATGGAGAATGACTGCCAATGGGTATGGGGTTTCTTTTGCGGGGGAGGAGAATGTTCTAAAATTTAGTAATTTTTTTTTTTAAAGATTTTATTTATTTATTTGAGAGAGAGAGAATGAGAGACAGAGAGCATGAGAGGGAGGAGGGTCAGAGGGAGAAGCAGACTCCCCGCTGAGCAGGGAGCCCGATGCGGGACTCGATCCCGGGACTCCAGGATCATGACCTGAGCCGAAGGCAGTCGCTTAACCAACTGAGCCACCCAGGCGCCCA